>NC_142525.1:15374815-15562315 GCF_964205215.1 Stylophora pistillata
ATCAACAGGACTTTATACATGACTGAGAATTTGCTTTATGCTAAGACTACGAAAGTCAGACTACTTTAACTGCGTTGTAAGTGATTTACAAGTACAATTTTGTGTCACGAAATCATATCATGGCATGTCACCCTCTATTAAAAGGTCATTACTGGCGCTACGCAGTGAATTGTACATAATTAATTATGCAGCCCGACTCAATCGACTTTACTTAAATCGAAATTACTTACTACCTGACTTATAGGAAAAAATAATTTCATCCTATGTAAAATCATCCTATGGAAAGGAAAATTATAATATGTTTTATCGGCGCTGAGTTGTAACGAAAGTGAAATGGTTTAATTGTTTGAATTATTCTGTACTGCATCGCACTTTTTTAGCCGGACCTTGTTCTGCGGTCTGATATTGTCTCACCGTACCAAAGAAATATTGATGGCTGATTTTGTATTTCCTTCAAACATACGCAAACAAATGAATAGATAACGGAAAAAATTCAAAAGAAAACAACAACAAAACAGCAAAAGCAGCAACAGACACAGGATTTTCTTGTGAAGAAATCTGAACATTAAGTGGAGTGGATATTAATGTCCACATAATAAAGAATGAGGTACAGGGAGTTTTGTTTTTTAAGGATAGCAGACTGTATCGAAGACTACCCCTTATAATAGATTTTAGAGGCCGCTGATACCTTCGGCCAAATATTCTGTTTGTACTTTTACTGGATTTAGTTTGAATTGGCAGCTCTTTTCCTGTAACTTAAGTGTTTCTGTGACGTAGGGTTCAATATGGACGCCTTATGAGGAACCAACAAGATCCGTTAGTCTATCAGAATGAATGATGAACATGATCCCAAACGAATTGAGAGCTTCCCTAGAAACGTTCATTAAATGAGAATATGATTGCTTTGTTTTTTCAAGGTAAAATTTCCTCAGTGGTATCTCATTTCACCATCTAGCACTACCTCGGAAGCAATCTTTTCTTCAGGGGAGGGGGGAGACAGGTGGCTACAAGCTCACGCATCAATAGTCACTACTAAATTACCTGTTTGTCATTTTTTTTTTCTACTACACTCCTTTTAAGTGCACTTTTTAAAAAAGATGGAGAACATACAAACAAGAATTTAAAAGCTGCTTCAAGAAGGCTTCCTTACCATCAGAGACGTGTAAAGATTAGATTGGTACCTCTTACACCCTTATTTAATGGATTCATTGGTACGAATTTTAGCTTTTTCAGCCTCATTTTGAAATACAAGTTTGTATGTTAAGCCAGTTGCGAATAAGACACTGGACATGATTACCGAGAAAATTTGAGACAATGAACGAGGTGTAAGTGACTTCATGTCTATACATTTAAGTCCTCGACGTTTGCGTACAACTGCTTGTTGTACATTTTCATGTTGATCAGCTGCTGTAAAGCGAAAAATTATATTCAGCTATTCTTACCTTTCGAAATGTGCAACATCTGGAGACCTTAATTATATTTTGATGCAAGCTATCAGCTGTCACGATAACTACTCGCTCGTGTCCATAAGCTAATAAGGTGTAATATTACGTGACATTGATAGACGCTAAATATTAATTAAATATAAATATATATTTAGCGTAAATGGCTAAGTCTTTATCCCACCACGAACAAATTTCACTCTGTTATGATTATCGAAAGTCTCGCCTTGTGTAGGGTTTCCGTTTCCTTGAGCTGCTTTCTTAATTCAGTGAATGTTGGTCGAACATCCGGGTCACTTTGCAAGCATCTCATTATGATCTGGTACCTGGTACTCATGAGATGGAACATGTTCAACAAACAAACGAGCGTGTGAAAGTGTAGTCTGATCGTCCGGGTGAGTGTAGTCCTGAGAAGGACTGTTGTCGGTGATAGTGACTGACGTTTCGACAACTTGTGCGGAAGTCATCATTCAGAGTCAAGTGAATAATTGTTGTCAGTAGAGTGTTCTTATTTCAGTTCGTGTAAAATGATTGGTCAGTTTTGCCGTGATGTTATTGGCTGTAAGATTCAAGGGGAGTAAGACGGTCGTGATTGATCTGTTTCGATCCGTCGGTAAAGTTAGGTCGTTCTGTTCGGTTCACTTGTAATGTTCATGTCGTGAATGAGTCGTTTATATGGAGCCGTAGTAAGTGACACCTGTTTAGGAGAGTCTGTTCTTTCCAGAGTCAGTCGTTGAAAGTAGTCAGTGCTGTAGGTTAGGCATTGCGCAGAGTCCCAGTCAATAATGTGGTTCGTAAGTCGATGATGTTCAGCAACGTGATTGTTGACATCACCTTTCCTCGTCGCCCGTCTGTGTTAAGTGAGTCTTGTTGTGAGGTTTCTGCTAGTCTCTCCGATGTAGGAGCCGGGCTTGGCAGTCGGAGCAAATGATCTTATAAATCGCTCCCTGTCTGTTCCTCGGTTCGTCTTTGTCTTTAGCGTTGGTTAGTAACTGACGTAGTGTGGTGATGGGTTTGTGGGCGACGCGGATATCATTGAAGGGTTGTAAGATCCGCGAGATGTTCTCAGACATGCCTTTTATGTACGGTATGGTTGCTGTAGTCGTAGGAATTGCGGTGTCGTTTGTTTCGGTAGTGGTAGTGGGTCGGTGAGTGTTTCGTCGAATGAAGTCGTCGCTGTAGTTGTTCTTTGAAAAAAACACGGTGAAGGTATTTGTTCTCGTCGGATAAGCTGTCTGTCGAGTCGCATACTAGTTGCGCGCGTCGTGTTAGAGTTCTGATAGTTGTGGCTTTGTGTGATGTATGGTTGTAGGATGACTCGTCTAGTAATCCGTCAGTGTGTGTTTCCTGTAAACTGTCCTCCGTAGTGAGTTGTCGTTACGGCTTACCAGACAGTCTAGAAAAGGAAGTTTGCTATTTTCTTCGACTTCTCCGCTGGCAAACTGCATATCAGTGTTTTGTCCGTTAAGGTGGTGGTGGAATGCGTCGATTTCGTCGTGTCGTACGGCGGGGAAAAAAACAAACGAGCATAAAAGAAATATAAGTTTTTGTTCTTATGAAGCAGTTAACATTAAAATCCTTTAGATTCCACTGTAACCGATAGCAATCGTTCAGCGAAATACGTCTTTAAATGGGACCAACGACAAACCAGATTTGACAACCGCTCGCCCTTGGTTACTTCTATCAATTATGTTAAGGGGTCTCCAAGTTGAAAAACGGTAGGACAGCTTAAAATTTTTTGTCCACATGCTGTGGCTTGGGCATTTTATCGCTCTGCTGAAGTAGTTTCGTAGCTCCTCTGCCATCCATCCGTGGATATGATGAACCACTTGAAAATGATGTAGCTATTTTTTGTTTCTTAGTAACAGAAAAGAGAGAAGATTTGAAATGAATCCTCTTTGAATAAATAAAAGTTTTAAATAACAACAAAGGTTGAGCGAATAGGACTTTCTTCCATGTTTTACAGTTGAAATTCCTAAAGGGCTTTGCGAGTCGTATGATTAATGTAAGTACGTCGTCTTAGCTTAGCTCATTTTACCCAGTTTAATCCGTTAATATTGTTCTATAATCATACTCTATCATCGATATGCTTCTTTGATTTTCATGAAGTGTTATATAAATGATGTGAAGTGTTGTCATGACTGTAAAAATGCCATAAAGGAAAATTCCATACATGATACATGTAGCTCCAAGTAAAGGGTAGCGAGATGAATATCGACAAAAGGATACCTTAGAAACAGGTCGAGTAAATCATCAAGGAAATCTGACAATATTGAGTGTTCGCCCTTGACAAACTAGGTTGGGTAGGCAGTGTATGAGGCAAGTCTTGTATTGGCAGTCTGTAAATTATTTTTTATCTTTATTCAATGGTGTCATTACATATGCGTCAGCAACAACATTGTATTTTAGTACGTTTTGGCTACCACTAAAGTGAAGGGTTTTAGAGCTAATTTACATGATTTCTTAACTCTCACTCATAACCTGTAAATTTTGTAATTTTTGATTGATGTACTACGCCACAGTTTCTTTTTTTACCTCCAAAAAAGTCTGATGTTAAGCAGACGTATTTCCTCGAATAACAGCCGGGGGGCGATTATTTCTTTTTTCGCCCCAAAAGGGGACAATTATTCGAGGGGGGGGGGGGGGAGCGATTATTCGAGGGAGGCGATTATTTCAAATATTTCTCCCAGAAAGTCGTGCCTTAATTTTTTTTTTTTATTATCATTATTATACGACAAAAGAAAAGAAGCAAAAGCCATGACGACTTTGCGGTCGGTTTATATAAAGATGGAAATGACAGCAGTGGCGGCTCTGATGTTCTTATTGGGCATGTACCAATTGAACTATCCCATTTCGTTTGCACTTTCCTGAATGCAGAAGATAGCAATAAAGGCGATGCTGAGGTTATCGGAAAGCGGACTTAAGAAAACGGACTAGTTGTTCCAGCGATTTATTCACTGCGAACAAGGAACAAGAACATATCCGATGTGTTAACTAGAGAGCGCCAAGCAATAAAGGAAAAAGTGAAGTATATGAACGTTGTCATCGGAAAAACTGTAAAAAAAAAACCCCTGCTTTTGTAATCATTCAGTGGTCACGGAACAATTAAATAAAATCTTGTTACCCAAGATGCCAATTTTTAACTTGAGAGGGAGGGGGTAGGAGAAAGAGAAAATGGTGAGGGGAGAGGGGGGGGGGCGATTATTTTAAATATTTCGGTCAAAGGAGGCGATTAATCGAGGGACGGCTATTATTCGAGGAAATTAATATTTGCTGCAGCTGAGAAAATTTCGTGTGTACAACTGTCGCATCGATCACCTCGAAGAACTGCTTGCCCTTGGTTTTCACTCTTGCACTGAATAGTTGGATTGAATATTTCCTGGAATAAAAAAACGTCACTATTGATTCACTGGTTTAGTGTCAAGTCGCCCGAGAGACAGCTCGCCCGAAGTCATATCACCCGCAAACCGAAAGTAGTTAAAAGATCCAGACCTATAAGTGTAATGTACGCACCGTTAACAGTACTCAATGGCTATCCGAACCATACACATTTATTTCTTGACCAGTGGTTTCTATAACAAAATTAACCCTTATCATGCTGAGTTCGAGTTCAGGTTACAATCCCCTAAACTGACTTTATTTTTAGTAACACACTTATACACGACAGTTGATCCTTTCATCAGCGGTGCAAGCTTTACATTTCATCAAATCCCAACAACCTATATATCAAATTAAAGCTTAAGAAATTGCCTTTCTGATTATTCTATTACAATAAACTTTTAAGCTGTTTTGCTTTTAAAATTTTAGCTATGAAATCATGCTTTTGGAAAAACTTGACAAAAATTATACATTAACAAAAAACAAATCATATTAATTTTTTCCAAAAATTATCTGTATAAGCCTAAAATGGCAATCAGAGTTAAGCCCTAGTCCACCAGCTTAATAAAACAATTCCTGTGTCTGTGACAACATTTGTTTTTCTCAATACAGTAGCAAGACTGCATACTTGTCAAGTCAACACATAATCAAAATTAGGAATTTATGGACATTGTTTGGTTTTGAATTAGTTCAAAACAGTCAGCTCAGTTGTTGGGGTCTATGTTGTAAATTTATGTATTTCTGTGTTTGAATTGACTTCAAAACCTAACAAAACCAAACAAAAGATGAATAATGGTTATGATCAGTTAGTTTCAGCATCCTCATTGTCATTATTGGCATCGTGTCTTCGAATGTAGGCAGCAACATAGTCCTGAACAGTGTGGAACAACTGGAAGCAGTCCTGTATACAGAGGGCTACTTTACAGACACTGCACTGAAAGCTAGACTCTTTTCCTGGCCTCTTCCTTTTCTCTCCTGCCCTTTTTAGGATCTTCTTTTGGGCAGGAAAGCAAACCGCACATGCCCGGGTGATGTTGGACTTCTTCCCAGTGCCCAATATTTTCTCTGGGAAGTGACCTCCAACTTGAAGACGGGTTAAGCCTTTGGCTGACCTCCTTGGGCGGCCTCTCGGAGTGAGAGAATGGGAGATGCCAGAATTCCTAACAAGCTCCTTCACAAGCTCCCTTCTAAAAGTCCTTTGCAGCACAGGTGACCGGGTTCTTTGCTTGTACAGGATGTAAGCATTCAGGATGCTTAAGGAAAACAGGTGGAAGAACACTTTCTTCCACCATTTCATGGTGTGTTGCCTGAAGCAAGAATAGGCCACCATCTGATCACATCTGTCAACTGCTCCCATGAACTTGTTATAGTCATGGATAATCTCAGGTTTAGTTATTGGTTGGCCAGTTCCAGGGTGATTTCGGCCAACTCCTACATCCACAACAGAATGAACTGATGACAGCATCTGGAAAACTCTGCGGTCCTTAAATTTAACTGCCAGCAAAGTTCCATTGTTCATAACATACTTGTCACCTTTTTTTTCACTTGTGCCCTTTTAAATTGCTGGGGGATACCTTTCCTGTATCTGGCTGTTCCACAGGCCCCAGTGTTCTGCCTATAGAGCTCAGCAAATAAAGTAGGTGATGTGTAGTAGTTGTCAACATACAAACACCTACCCTCATTCAAATAAGGTTGCATGAGCCTCATGACTAAGTCATATGTCTTTCCTTTAGCACTGGGTGGTTCTGGGTTTACACCAGTGTAAATTTCAAACCTACAACAATATCCATTACTTGAGTCACACAACTGGTATGACTTAACACCATACTTATCTGGCTTGTCAGGATTATACACTTTGAAATGCACCTTTCCTCTGAATGGAATCATTCCCTCATCAATGCAAATATTTTTGCCTGGCTTCCAGACATCTGAAAATTTCCCAGTGACAACGCTGTATATAGTGCCAAGCTTTTTTATTGGGTCATACCCTTCCTGTCCTCGAGGAACATAATCATCATTATCACACAAGTGAAAAAATGTTAAAATGTTCATAAATTTGTCTCTTGACATAATTTGAGGGAAAAAGGGAGTTGATAAAACCTCGTCGATGAACCAGTAATCCTGGATATTCTCTTGATTCCCCAGGCCCATTGCAATGATCATGGCAAGAAAAGCTTTTATCTCACCAGCTGTCACACCATCCTCAGGCCAATTTCTAAATCTCGAGTGCTGAGGTGAACGACCTCTTCGCTGTAAAGATGCGATTGTTTCCGTAGCATATTTATTTGTTTGGGATGCAATCTCGTTGAATAGGTTTTCGGGGAAGAGGAGATGAAAGTAGTCAGAGAATGATGGATTGTTAGGAAGCTCCACATTCAACCCTCGATCAGCTGTGAAGTCAAGCCTTCGCGGGATGCGATCGCCAAGGACCCAGTTGTCTTCTTCGGTTTCTTCTTCGCTGTCCGCCTCGCCATCACTGTCTTCTTCTCTTCTGTCATCTTCTTCTTCACTGCTGTCAGAATTATCCGTATTTTCATCTAAATCGCTATCCTCTCCGCCGACAACTTCATCAATAGTTCCTTCATCAACAAATACAAAATTGGCCGCCATCTTTGTTTATCAGTGTTACCGCGCAACAAAATATATTTCATGCTAATTAACTCTTTTATTCTACTCGGGTCTTCGGAACTCTGTCGGATGCTTAATTTATGTCCCTTGGGTTGGCCCATGATCATAAACCAATATAAGCCCAACATATTCCGAACTTCTCCGCCAATAAAACGATGATGTTCGGAAACCCGGAATATTCCGGGACCCGTCCACATGGACGAACACGTGCGCCCGGAATATTCCGGGAGCCGCACGATAAGGGTTAAATTACACCAAATCTAACTACCGAAAATAAATGACATAAACGAAATAATAAACGAAATAAATCCGGCGAAATGCAAACTTAAAACACACCTGACGGTTTTGATCTTGAAAGAACGCGAGACGTAGCTAAGACATACCAAACCAACTGTTCGCGCGAAAAGTTTCATCATGGTACGTACTGAAATAGATATGTTGACGCGAGGGGACTGAACCCCACCACGTTAACGGACCGTTGGTCCCAAAATTTGTTGTTAAGTTTGTGATTTGAGGGCATTGCACCATCACTGACTGAGACATTTCTTGAATGTGAAAGAATAATTTCAAGAAAATTCGCAACAACACCGAGAAAAGCAACAAATTAAAGAAACCAAGATGCTTGATGATTGGAGACAAAAGTATAGTCTGGAAGCAGTGGAAAGGTGCCTTCCATTGGGATCTGTGAATCCAATTTTTCTCTTCCAATGCATGATCTGAGCAGCTTACATCCTTACACTCAGCCGCATTGAACTGGATCCTGCTTCAAGAATGAGAAATCACTTGGCAGAAGATGTACTTGACAAAAAATGCTTATCTTGATGCAGGTTAGCATTACAACAATAGTCAATGGTGAACTATTCACTGGTAAGTGTTTAGTTTTTTCATAATTGTTGTGCCTTACTGCAGAAAACTGACGCCAATCCTTGGTTAAAACGGCCGACCGAACTTTAATAATCACTACCTAAACTGCAGTTACACAATATATCACAACCTCAATATGCATGCAACTTAGCTATATATGTTTACTCTCTGGTACCTCTCATATCATGCATCTTACACCTAATGATGGTTCCTATTATTTAAATCCTAATTCATTAACACTATAACATTAATTAAACTCAAGTTCATTAACACTATAACATTAATTAAACTCTAGTTCATTAACACTACATATAACAATAATCCCCATTCCCTAAGATACAGACAAAATACTGGTAATAAAGCCTGCCTACTTTCAACCACAAAACCAATTCTTATACTAAAAAAAGATGGTAAATTAAGTGCTGAAATTCATTCCTCATTGTTTTTTTTTTTTTTTTTCATTCTTAATCTTTGGCAGAGTTATGGAGATCACATTATGGTATTTATGGAAGACCAAGAGCTTAGCAATGGAACCCCCTTGGACTCTGCACTTCAACTCCTTCAACACACTGCAGAAATTGTGGACTTGTTCAACTCTAAATGTCCACTAACAAGCATCAATGACATCAGGCTGAGAAAGTTGAACCGTTTTTATCCTTTCATGTTGGATTGGAGAGAGAAGAGTACAGATGACAATTCATCATTTATCTCAAGCAAACTGTGGTTTGATCTACAGTCAATTTGCCTTGTTTTCCATGTCCTGGCTGTGCATGTGAAACTCCACAAATTCCCACACTCATGCATTAAGCCTGCCATTGTCAGTCAGGATTGAGTAGAAAACCACTTTTTATATGTCAAGTGAGATCTTGCAGGGGTCAGAACAATAATCCAACTCTGAAACAGTTGCTGGGGGTGCTGGTCTTTACATATCCTGAGAAATCTTTATCACTAAAGCGCTCCTTGTTTTCCGACACGTTGAAGATTATAAAAGCATTTTTCGTTTCTAAGAACAAAATGAAACGTTATTTGTTTCTAACAACAAAATGAAGCGTTCAGTTGTTCGTTTTGTATATACTCGTTTCACACTCACAGACATTTCATAAGCTTGTGAAACTTTATCCTGGTTTTTGACAATTCCATAAAAACTTTGACTATACACAGAATTCGATTTACGTCAAGAAACTTGGAAGGGAGTTCGGTTATTCATTCATTCTCATTTTACAATCTGTAGTGTAGATGACTCAATGATTTAATACTTGGAAAAGAATTGTGAATGGAAGACTTTGAAGAGTTTGCAAACCCACAAAAGGACAACTAACTGGACAGATAAGTAATACCAATTGTAATTGGAACCAATGGTAATTCAAATTTTAAACTTCTAGCTTGAATATGCGAATATCTCTTGTCTGTATGGTTTATCCCTTTAGTTTACCAGACCATGAATTTTGTAATTGAATTGGTTCCTACACCTCCAGCCTGTCTGAAAGATTCGCTGAGAATATTGATCTTCCGAATGGGCTCCTTAATCCAGTGACAAACATGATGAAAGGGACTCTGACCTTATGCTTAATTTTCCATGCTCAGAATACTATGAAACTTCTGAATTAAATAAGTTATTCAATTCCCCTTACAGCTCTAGGAATTATAAGTCTTAATATATTCCACTGTAATATTAGAAGTCTATCAAAAAATCTGCCTATCTTAGAAGATTGGTTATACTCTTTAGAAAAAAAAAAACCTGACATATTAGCTATTTTAGAAACAAAGCTGAACAGGAGATCTATAATTAACATTTATATACCGGCCAGTACCACTTTTTTCATACTGACTCTGAAACAGCTGCCGGGGGTGGTGCTCTTTACATATCCAACAATCTAAAAACCATACCCAGGGCAGATATAAAGTTTACCATGCCTCTAGTTGAGTCCTGCTCAGGACAGAAATTATTACTAGCAATAACAAACCAAATATTATTATAGGATGCATATATACACATCGATCCTTTAGCGGATGTACCAGATTTTACACAAGGACTAAAAAACATGATTAAAAGCTTAAGCAACAGGAAACAACATGTCTATCTAACAGGAGATGTAAACATAAATTTCCTGAAGTACAATGAGCATGCTAACACTAAGATTATATTGATATGCTGTATTCTAACAATTTTGTCCCACTCATCACTTAAAGCCCACTAGATTCACAGATCACTCTTCTAACCTTAATTGATCATAATTTATTTATACTAATGCTCCCATTCAAAATACTATTTCTGGTATAGCTCTGGCTGACATATCTGACCATCTACCTGTTTTCTGCTTCTGTAATGTATTCACCTCTAAAAACAAGCAGATAACATATTGTAGAGATTACAGTAGTTTTTGCAAAGAGCAATATTTAACTGACCTCAGCCAAATTAACTGACCAAGGTTTATATTCCACCTCCACTGATCTTCATGAGATAACTAATGCATGTATAAACAAAGTGAAATATATTGTCATTAAACATGCCTCTTTAAAAAAAGTAACCAATTCTAAAGTGAAACAATTCAACAAACCTTGGCTAACACAAGGGCTTTTAAAATCAATTAAAAGGAAACAAAAGATGTATAAATTGCAATTTCTCAGTGAGAATTCAAGGAAGATAAAACAGTACAAACAATACTCCAATCTACTTAACAAAATAAAGGCCAAAGCCAAAGATAAATATCATATGATAACAAATATTTTCAGCTGTACAAAGAAAATCTGAAAGAAACATGGAAGCTTATTGGTGCGATCATTAAAACGAAAACCAAAGTTCAATCAAATTACCCTTCCAGGATCATAAGAAATAGTAAGGTCTACACTAATGAACTTGACATTGCTAACCAATTTAATCAGCACTTCACTACAATTGGCCCTGATCTTGCTAGTGTAATTAATCCTACTTATGATGAACCCACTAAATATAATTATATGTAATAGCCCCACAAATTGCTTTTACTTACCAGTAAAAACTGAAGAATATGTGACTCAGCTATTTTCAAATCTAAATGAAAGAAAGGCTTCATTAGATATTCCTAATAAGTTAATAAAACTTGTTAGTTATGAATTATCTAAACCTTTCACATACATTTACAATCAGTCAATCATACAAGGTATTGTACCTAATGTACTTAAAGTCAAGAGTAACTCCAATGTTCAAATCTGGGGATGCAACAGATCCTGCAAATTATAGACCCATGTAGCAGTTTTATCACCATTTAATAAAATCGTAAAAAAAAATTGTTAATGATCAACTCACGTCATTTCTAGACAAATACAATATCTTGTTTAAATACCAGTTTGGGCTTTAGAAATGACTATTCCACCGAGCTTGCTATTTTAGAAATAACTGACACTCTTAAAACCTCAATAGATGACAATCTCATAACAGGCAGGGTCTTTATAGGTTTCTCCAAAGCCTTTGATAGTGTCAGCCATGAGATACTGCGAAGGAAATTACATAAATGTAGAGTACGTGGAAAAGCTTTAGATTGGTTCACAAGTTACCTTACTAATAGAACTCAACATGTGAAACTAGGTAATGTTGAGTATCTCCAGATTGTTTGTGGAGTTCCTCAGGGATCAACCCTTGGACCACTATTATTTCTTCTTTACATGAATGATCTTGCCAACTCTTCAGATATGCCTTTCTTTTGACTTTTTGCTGATGATGCTAGTATTTTCTATGCCACTAAAACATCAAAAGATCTTGAGGCAGTTATGAACTCAGGACTTCAGAAAGTAATTAACTACTGTAACCTCAATTAACTGTCTGTTAACATGAAGAAAACAAATTTTATGATCTTAACTTCTCCACAGAAGCCAACTATACACAATATTAATATTTCAAACATTGACCACAAAGCTAGTATCAAATATTTAGGCATTAATTTAGATGAGCATTTGAATTGGAAAACTCAAATAGCACATCTACAAAGCAAACTGACTAAAAAACCTTGGAATCTTCCACCAACTATGGAATTACCTAAATTTAAGGATGCTAAGACAACTGTATTATGCACTTATTTACCCTTATCTTAATTATGGTGCAATGTGTTGGGGCAACACTTATCAGACTACTGTAATTTAAATAAGATCAGTACTAAACATGCATCTGAAGTATCTTTTTTGCAAACAAACAGGACCCTCTTTCCCTTACTACCAAATCCTTGAAATTTGAAAATTTGAAAATGTTGTTATAGATTCAAAATCTGCTCACTTGCATTTAAATTATATAACAATCCATCAACTGTTCCAGCAATTTTCCATAATTTTTTAATACCTATAACAGCTGTCCACTCCTATAAGACCAGAAAATCTGCCAAGCTTAATTTCCACCTACCACAAGTAAGAACTAACATAGGCAAATTTACTATTAAGTACTCTGCTTCTGTTATATGGTAAACTGTACCATTGGCATTGAAAAACATAAAAACATTGAACAGGTTTAAGAAACTTTATATGGTTCACCTCATCTCTCATTAATCAAATAATATTTGACCTGGTTAGTGATAAAATATATAGCATGTAACTATCCATATGTAAATAACTATAATAATAACAGAGTTACATGTAATAATAATAATAATAATAATTGTCCACTTATATTTCGGTCTTTGTTGCCACTGATGCTGCTGTTGTTGCTGATGATGTGTTGTTCTTTTCCTCTCCTTTGCCTCTCTTTCTGCTTTCGTTCATTGTTGTTGCTGTTGCTTGTTTGTTTGTATGTGTGTCTGTTTTTCTCTTATGAAGCTTGTCCTGTATAGATTTCTTGCTTGGTTCAGTATATCTCTAACATACCTTAAATTACATACACGTAATTCTCTCTTGCACATCAATCCTAGGCTCTACAAATACTTTGCACATCTTTTACTATATACCAGTAAAGCTTAGTCCCATTTCTTTGTTTATATCTAAAAGTACGGTGGTGGCCAACTACAAAGCCTTCGCTACTTTGACCACCACACACATTTTTATAATCTGTACTTTATTTATTTTATTCTGTAATCATTTGTTGCAATTATACTTCTTTATCTGTTAATTTTATGTAAATAGTGTGAAATAAATGAACGATGAACCATGAATGTTTTATAAACATATCAATTAGTGGTGCCAATAAGTTATGTTTCGGAGATATATTTATCTTATTAGACGTTTTGTTGTGTGGTATCGCTGAGTATTTTTACGAGTTGTGCCGTATTTTGACGAGCCTCTGGAGTGAGTCAAAATGCAAACAACCGCGAATTTCGCGGATATTTCTGGAGCACAAATATCGCGTGATATCAAACTACAAACACCCGCTAATTTCGCGGACATTTCTGGAGTACAAATATCGCGTGATATTTGTACCCGTCTCGCGCGTTATTTGAACTCTTCGAAGCACATTCAGATACTAAGAATGTTCATCCGTGTGATGCTGTTGCAGCATATCCGCACTATAAGTCTATCTATCAGTCGCAGGCGATGCAAGTAGACGGGTACTTTCCCTCCTGCAGTATTTGAAAAAGTTCCTTTTCGTTACCATGGTCAGGGGACACACCTCCGTCACACCTCTTTATTGCTCCAATGAAGGCTTGCGTTCTCCATCCCGTTACCATGGCTATGAGACACACCTCTGTCACACCTTCTTATTCCTCCAATGAAGGCTTGCGTTCTCCATCCCGTTACCATGGCTATGAGACACACCTCCGTCACACCTTCTTATTCCTCCAATGAAGGCTTGCGTTCTCCATCCCGTTACCATGGTTATGGGACACACCTCTGTCACACCTCTTTATTGCTCCAAGGAAGGCTTGCGTTCTCTTCCTGTTACCATGGTTATGGGATACACCTCCGTCACACCTCTTTCTTGCTCCAATGAAGACTTGCGTTCTTTCTCCCAAACGCTTAAGCCGGATCGAAGTGATCGTCATTACGGTGCCTGATACGTTCGTTTTCGCTTCAAATTTTGACGTAAAGCCACCAACCGCTTTGCACACATTGGCTATTTCTCCCTCTCTTAAAAGAGATAGTTCTGTTTTATTTTGGAGATCCTGTGCTATTCTTTCATAGGGCGGTTTTCTTTCAAGTCTTTTCGACCGACTTTGAACTTGTCTAGAAGAGGTTAGTGCAAAGTAGTTTGTAGCAATAATTCGTAGGAAGTTTCGTCGTTGACAGACGACAATGCTTTTGCCAGTTAGCCCTCTCGCATCTGGTTTTTTCTTACTGACGTATATTGGTGAACACTGGTAATGACGATGCCGGAAAATCATTATTTAAGTGATCTGCCCTTGATACTAATTCGTATGTTAACTGTCTCTGGTAATCGGTCTATGTTTTCGCTATTTACGACTTCTTACTTTAGTTCGTTAAAGAAAAAATGTTATTCTGGAAACTCTGAGATAGCCGTTTTGAGGGATGTTGTTTGGCAGTGCAATGTTATGTACACAAGACTCTGAGTCAGAGGGGCTGATGCACGGAACAGCCTCTGTGGTGAAATGTCCACAGGCATTATCACGAAACGCGTCTATGATGGTTGATGGTTTTCAGTTTGTTTGAAAACTGATCCAAGCAAATCCTTTTTCTAGGTGAAAGATGTATATCTTACTAGACGTTTTTTAGTGTAGTATCGCAAAATTACAAATAACGAATAAAAATACTCAGCGATGCTACACAACAAAACGTCTTTATAATCCAACACGCCAAATTGTTATTCAGCGCGGGCAAATTTCGCGGATATTTCTAGAGTACAAGTACCGCGTGATATTTTTGCTTGTGTAGGGCGTTATTTGCCCTCTGCGAAGCACAGTTGAATAGTAATTAGGAGGAAGACTGAATGAGTATCATTTATTTGCTCCAAGAACCCCACAATTCTTGTTGGGTCTGTGAAGGGTTACATCCTCAGTACTGGGAACTATGCTATTTTTAAACAAGTAGGAAAATAAACTTAAATTTGCTCTATTATATGGCAAGGTGGTATTGAAGTAAATACATGCGTGCTGATTTGGTTCATAATAATATACATGAAAAAATTCTCAGTTCTGATTGGTTAAGATGAATGCAGTTTTCAGTTAATTCAGACCAGAAGAGAGTTAATTCAGTGCAAATAAAGAAACAAACCAGATATTCTGATTGGTAAGAATGATTGGTCAATGTGAAGGTTAATGTGAGGGTCAATGTCACTTGCAGGGTTTGAATAAATTATTTTTGCACGTAATGCACGCGCTCTTCTTCTGCGTAGTTATGAGAAGCTACCTCATATTTTTTTCATGTATATTATTGATAGATAATCGCATGTTTTTCTCGTGCAATTTGGAATAAATAAGCACTCGTAAATTTTTCAAAGACCACAAATTGCACTTGCCCTATGGGCTTATGCAATTTTGTTAGTCTTTGAAAAAATTTACTCGTGTTTATTTATTCCAAATTGCACTCGAAATCATGTGATTACCTAAACTAATTGTTCAATATTTTGCCCTGCAGACCATTTCCGCTTAAAAGATGGTAACCCATGTATTTTTTTGTTTTGAAAGGCACCAAATGTAAAGCCCTATGGAGGAATATTGGCCCTCAGTTGTATTTGCAAAGACTTCAGGAAAATATTCTCTAAAGTGGCCTTCGGGCTTGGTAATAAGTTATTTGCAGTTATAGCTGAGTTCATTTGCTGCAATGACATTAACAAAATGAACGAGAGATAGTTGATTTCATTTTAATATTTTTAATAAAAATTGAGGGTGATGTGGAAGGCATGGCAATCCTGTCCACTGTGGTGGCCACATCAACCACAGCTACCACAGCCCCCTCTTTTCCCTCTTCCTCTGCACTTAAAACACTCTCAATCCCTGTAAGGAAAAAAAAAAAAAAAAAAAAAAACACAAGTTAAAAGGTTTGATAAGAGAACACCCTTAGAAGGAGATGTTACCCAACTGACAAATATACCCAAAAGGGCTAAATGAATAACCCTAGTACCCAAAATCTCTACTTGTATGATGATAGTTCTTCATCTTTCCTAGAAATGCTGGCATACTGCAGCTTTTGTTGTAATTGGGAATAAAATATTTGTGTCTTGCAAACTGAGTTAGTACAATAGACCTTCAAGGGCTTTTTTTAGTTTATCAATATTTAATTTTAATTTCTTTGCCATCAGTCAAAAATACTCACATGGGTAATTACCTTTAAATATATATATTTTTTCACCTTTAAATCTTTCACAAATTATCTTTATCTGCTATGTGAGAATTCTTAGGAAAAGGAATTTATTTCATGCATATATTGAGATTGACACTGCGATGTACTATCATTTGTGTCTCTGATTGGACAAACAATGTATTTTCACAGTCATTCACTAATCCCAGCTTAATTTGTTAGTCAGTAAGAAAAATCTCAGTATGTATTAGATACAAATATCATGAAAGTGCTTTTAATTAACACCATGAAAGTACTTTAACAATTTTAATTCACTTGCTGCAATACATAAAAAACTCACTCCTTCAATGCCTTCCCTTGTTTTTTTTTTTTTTATGCAAACTAACCTGTTTGTGAGCACTTTCCATGGATTAATCTTCATTTGTTACAGATTGAAAAATATTGTTTTTAAAATTTAATTCATTTTTGTATGAGCATGACAAATTCAAAATTTTCTGAATACTGTCTTTGGAAAACAATATTTTTTAGAATAAATGTAAGGCTAGTTTACTGTACTGTAACTTGCTAGGTCACTACCTGCTATCCTTTCCTGTTTTGTGTCCATGGCTACTAGTGTCTTTGTTCTTGTATTCTATTTTACTAACAAAGAAAAATATTATACTTGGTTTGAACAACGAGGCTATGATGTCACTATTCCAGCTTCTTACAGATAGGAAAGACTCTAAATTGTTTACAGATGCATGACATTAATTTTGTTGAAGTGATAGCAATACAGAAAAAAAGGAAAATATTACTTTGCAGTTTACACTTAACTTTAGTGATTCTGGGGATTGGAGGGGGCGGTAGAGGCAGATCAGCATCAACATCTGTGATGTAAACAGCAAACTTATAAGTAATTGTCAATTAAAAATAAAAAGATGTCTATTCAGATGACAAACAAAAAACAGTGTGCTATCCAAACACAACTTTGCTGTGCAGACTTAAATAGGAACATTGTGTTGCAAGGAGGCAGCGGTGTCACTATTCCAACTTCTTACAAATATAAAGAGCAATGACTAAAAACTGTTTACAGATGCATGGCATTTTGTGGAATTATAGCAGTATGAAAGAAAAGGAAAATATTATTCTAAATTAAGTTGGCAACTTACCTAAATCTCCTCCTGCAGGGGGAGGGGGAGATGGAGTTTCAGTATCTGCAGTTTAAACAATAAGTTCTGTAACGGTCATTTTTAAGGTATTTTAGTCATGTGGTTGCAGAATATCTCTATCGAGTAGTATATTATTGTTATTGTGCATCTGAAATTTTGTGAACATTTAAATCATAAGCTAAACACACAGTTGTGGTTAAAAGTAATCATTCTTCTGTAAAAGTAGCACTCACCTTCTTGGTTTACAATTCAAATGGCAGTTTTAAGCCTTGAAATAATTTTTCAAGAATAATTTGTGTCGCAAAGTTAACTAATAAACATAAAAAGAAAAAATGCCTCACCAGATGCACCTTTCCCTCTCTACATCTGAAAGAACAAATGCTATTTCACATGATCCTACAATGGATGCAAAAACATGCCCTCACTAATATTATGTCTTTCCTTAAAACTTTCTTTTTTGACAGAACAACATAACATTCCTCTTCCTCATTCCAAGACCAGGTGAATTTGTACACACATTTTTTTCGTGCTCGTTTAACCGCAATCTTTTTTCTAGTACCTATTTTCTTCAGAAGAGGAAAAATATGCACGTGTACACAATTGCATGCATGCACATACTTGTTCGCTTTCCTTTGTTTACATAGTTTGACGTGCCAGTGTTCATTTAATCACAAATAAACCTACAGCTGCCCGAGATATTTTTTATAATAACCTTTACATGGACAAAAATTTTACGTAGACAACAAGCACTAGTAAGACAGATTCTGGAACTGAGATGCTGTCAAGCCTTAGGAACCAAGTTGACAGAGAGTTAGTAGAAGTGACAAGAAGAGGGACAAACTTGGTTCTTAGTTCAAGGGGATATCTTGGCTTGACAAAGCTAAATTTTTCGGGGATCATAAAAGAAATCCAAACCCTTTGTCCAACGGTATTCACAGGTCTGTCTCAGATGATCCTGTTGGACCAAAATCCAGAAGAGAGAACAGCTCCACTGGCACTTTTGTATCAGGGCTGATCGTCTTCCAGGGATGTCACTAATTAAGTCAGATGCAGCAAGTGAATACAGTATTACTCACAGAGGGTGATTATTTCTGAGTGTAACATTGCCATATAATTGGTCAAATTAGAAAATAGTTTGGTAGCTTTATTGAAAAAAATCAATTTCAGAAACAATTTATTCTAAATGTGTGCCAATTCTTGTTATAAAACTGGATAACCCACCCCATGGGTAGCTGAAAATTAGACTACCTACACCATACCAGGAGCCCAAAGGCTCATGACCCACCCCCATCTCTGCTGCAGCCCATCTGTTATACTTTTTGACCAATAATTCTGTTTGAGAAATGGGCACAATGCAGTACGTCATTGAAAAACTGCAGAGAAGAAATGTCACTCAATCAATGTGTAAAACATTATGAGGACAGCTGCAAGCAGTTGTTTCTTAGCCTTGGTAGGTGTTATACTGTGGAAGCATTGCTCGAGTTTTTTGACATGGTTGACTAGAACTGTCAGCCAACTAAGAACAGGCTGCCGCACTACATGTTAGAGGTGGGAAACAACCAGCAGGTCTATAATCATGCACTCCGTGCTAGACAAATTCACAGGTCAATTCCTTCTACAACCTACCCAAGATCCTGTTGAACATGATTCCAGTACTGATGAAGATCCACAATTACTCAATGTGAATTCTTAAGTATTTCTTCCTTCTCCTTACTTCCAGGATGTTGTCAGAGAAGGAAATGGTGCAAGGCTTGCAACTTTGCATAAGAATTTGGTACAACATTTCAAATCATTTCCTGGTTTCAATTCTTCTGCAATTGAAATGCTTATAACTTCACTAAATAACTTTATAATCTTTTTAATTATCTACTGTAAATAACTATCATCTACATATGTAAATGTATGTGACTTTTAAATTTTTTAGTGTCCCCCATTAGCTTATAGCTAAAAACATAGACACTTAAATAAAGTTTTTCATTCCTTTCATTTTCATAAGTGTTGTCCAAAATGAGGTGTTTCTTACTGATGCAGAAGCACATAACTGTGGGTGGGGCATCTACCCCTAATTGGACAGGTGGCCCTGGAAGAAACATTGTGGTTCACCTCCTCCTGGAGAATCCCAACAAAGACTTGAGGAAGCAGATTAAACTTACGGGGACCAACAAAACAAACAAAGCAATTGATCATTCAAGTAGAGTATCAGGAGGAGAAAGACAGATTGTTGAGAACTATGATCATCAGTTCAACAGAGGTGTTCAAGCATATTCTCACAGCCATCAGTCCTAAGTTTCAGATGAAAAGAAAATACTAGCTGACTTAAGAACCCTTAAACTATTTGACACAGTACCAAATCGAAAGCATGTCAGTCATTTCAGGAGATAAGTTCTGAACCCTATTGACTACTCTTGATGAAACTGAACTGGCAAAGAGGCTATCAAGACAGTAGAAAAATCTTTTCAAGGATGCTCCCTTCATTTATGATGTGACGAGGATGAAATTTCACCCCTCTAAGCTACAGTGAACAAGGAAACAAGATTTGCAACTTTCCAAGAGAAAATCTCCATTCTTTTCAGTGTCACCTTTAAGTTCACTCTAGTATAAGAAAATTGCAACTGCATTCATGATTTTTTTGGAATTAGATTTAAACAGTTTTGTTTGGTGAAATTTAATGCATCATTTTCATACACATTACAGGACTTCAGAGCATCTCTAAAAAAACAAGTATGGGCACTTATGCAATGGTGTTTATTTTTGGCCAACTAAAATGTGAAGGTGCATTTAGAGCATAGAACCATGTTCTCAGGTCACATGCATATAAAGTTCACAAAGCAATCATGTGGACAATCAGACATAGTACATAGCACAGAATATTTCATTGTTCTTTTGTGACAAGGTTATTTCCTTACTATTTCTTTTCTTTTACCACTATTTTCTGAGAAAATACTATTTCAAAGAATCAAGTCAGTTGAAACACCTTTCTCCTGCCATCAGAAACCATCTGAGGAAAAACTGAAAATTCTGAAAACCTTATTCATTGTATTTTCTCAACCCTTTAACTGCCAGAGGTGACTAACATGAAACTATACTTTCCATAGAAATATCCAGCTAACAGGTAATGAGAGTACTCAAACTCATTGGGCAGAAGTTGTTCTAATGATCTAACACCAAATTCTCATAACTAATTCACAGGTAAATGTGAAGCAGCCAGAGGGGAGAATTAACAATCAAATCTTGAGAGTTTAAGGGTTGAGGCAATCTTCACAATTACAGCAAGATTTCCAAAAGGAACAACAAAGGTGACCTACAGTTCTGAAATCCACATAGAAAATAACCGTCATTTGCTCGTAAACCAGATTCAATAACGATTTTTGCATTTTAATCAGCATTCTATAACAATTTTGGGCATTCATTCGTCAAACAAATTTAAAGAGAAACATGCACTCTCATTCGCGGTAACCTTCAAGTCATTTACACCATCCTGAAAGTCAATAGAGACCAAAAACAAACAATGTAGTGTAGATAGCGTTCATTTACATTTTTATCACACTGTTTGAAATTCAATAGCATTCTTAGACAGCATTAGTATGAATAAGACAATCATTTATGCGCTTGTACAAAGAATTGAGCGTTTTTTATCATCAATATTCACACATCGAACTTCAATTGAAAAACACTTGCTCTAAAATAACTTTGTTTCGAATTTCAGTTTACCTTTCAAAAACCTCTCTATTCAAACATTTTAGCAGATAGGTCTGCATAAAGCGGTATCATTGCGTACTTTTAGCCGCGGTCACAGTGTCGATGTGACAGTGCAGAGCAGTATTTTCTTGTAATGAACAGCAAAAGGTGTATATGACATCTACGAAGGTACCTGTCAACAAGAAGTTCTTATGGAAATTGTTAGAATCTGTAAAAACATTTTGAAAAAAAAGAACCGCCAATAAAAAGGGATTGTTCATCTCTTATATAAGTGTTTTATTTTCTGTTGTAGTTTCATTTGAATTTTCTACGACGAGATCTAGAGATGTGTTCAATTCCATCGTACCCACCAGATTCGTCAGACTCTCATTCGTTGTCCACTCTGTTGTAAAGAGATAGTTACATCTGAACTGAAAAAACCCCAACGATGTCATCATGGAAAGTGTCACGTCTGTCGCGAAAGGGTGCATTTGTTGGAATATCAATGCTTCATACAGCAGAATAAAGGCTGATAGTTTCTAAAGAAACTGTTTGGGGCTGCGTCGGTGGGGGTAACGAAATAATTTGAATATAATAGCAGAATATACAGCAGAATATACAGCAGATCGATCCTAAAGATGGTGAGAAAAAGAAAAAGAATAAGAAGCAGCTCCTGAAGCATCTAAAAATGAAACAAAGAGCCTCTGCCTATGTGGAACCACCCGTATTTGTCTACGCTGACTTTGAAGCCATGCTCTCGGCCAATAAGACCCTCGTTCCCATTCTGGTATGTGCTCTCACCTCTCTCGCTGAGACTATCTTTTGTTTTTACGGTTCTGAATGCACATCCGAGTTATTAGCGTTTCTCACCGACTTGGTCGTAAACGAATTTGGCGAGGAACGTAAAGTGTATTGCATCTTTCACAATTTAAAAGGGCACGATGCCGTCTTCTTGCAACATCAACTTCTCCAAGAAGACAGACGTATGGAAGATATGGTCTATGTGGGTATCAAGGTCCTTTCCGTTCGTGTGGGGGGTATCACGTTTAAAGATCCTTTTTGTTTCTTGCTCATGTCTCTGTCTGCATTTACCTCCACCTTTGGTATTTCTGAATTGAAAAAAAGAAGAGATGTCTGTTTCGAAGAAAACGGAATTTGAAACGTGGCACGCGTCTCAAGAAGGAGTAGTATTTCATCTCAAAGAAGATTTAGTGGCGCACTGGAAATCGGACGTGCCCCTTCTCAAAGCCGGCTGTGAGAAATTTGTCACCGAATTTCGAGTGATTGCAGGTTTTGACCCTTTTGAAAAATGTATCACGATTCCTTCTGCCTGCAGTCGTTATTGGCGAAAATTTCATCTATCTTCGAAGTGTATGGCAGTAGAACCCCCTCGGGGATGGAATGGTGCCCAATCAATCATTCGAGAGTCGCCTTAGAATAGTTGCTTTGGAACGAACAGAAACTCTTCTTCTACACCACTTATTCGAGACGTACGTAATGGGGAAGAATAGAGAATTGCAGACACACCTTTTGCCTATCACGTAGATGGTTTGGATCGTACCACCCGCACCGTCTAAGAATTCCAGGAGTGTCTGTATCATGGGTGTCGTCAATGCTTTTCCGACCGAACCCGATACTCCTTTGCCCCCTCCCGACCATACCATGGAAACCTTGTATCAGGCCACTCTGCAAAAGACCAAGTCTCTAAGAGCTATGGGATATACCGTTGTTGAAATGTGGGAATGTGAGTGGAAATCAAAGGTATGTGCCTCACCCGAGATTCAAGCGTTTCTTTCTTCTCTTTACATGGTACTACCTCTCAATCCTCGTGATGCATTTTTTTGGGAGACGTACTGGTGCTGCTTCACTTTGTTACAAAGCGGCCGAACCCAAGGGGAAGAAGTACGTGACGTGGACGTCACGTCCGAATACCCTTGGTTGAAGAAGTATGGTATGTACCCAGTCGGACATCCCACCGTTCTCTTTGAACCCAAGGATCACGTTTCCTCTTTGTCGGACCTGTGTGGAGGAAGAGGGTGTGAAATCCATGTTGGAGAAAAACATGTGCTGATCTCACATGGAGATGCAACGCATGTTGTGTGGTACGTGGTGTACTCCAGAAATCTCGAAAGCCCTTGATGTGGGATATCGCATCTTACGCATTCACGAAGTTTATCATTTTCCCGAGGATCAGAGGGTCAAGGGCCTGTTTGCCGCTTATGTCAACACCTGGTTGAAAATCAAGCAGGAAAGTGGTAGGTTTCCAGCACGGACTTGGGATGAAGAGGATCAACTCAATATGCTTCATAAGAGATCCGAGTACGTGGACAAGTACCAAGAACGCGAAGTGATTGCGCTCGACCCTACGCTCATTGCTAAGAATCCTGGACGTAAGATGACGGCGAAACTCAAGTTGAATTCGTTCTAGGGAAAGTTTGAGGAACGCATGAACAAGTGTAAAGTCACTCAACTCACGCAAGCTCACGAGTTGTTTGCGCTCCTCAATAATCCGCTCGTTGACATCCTTGCCTTACGCATCTTGAATACCGATCTCTTAGAAGTATCCTGAATTAGTGTCGGGGGGTGCTAAAAGTTATGGCTACGTGACTAAAAAGGGTAAGACCGTCTGCAAAATACGTGGGTCTTCTCTTAACGTCCGCAGTGCTCCTCAATTGAATTACAAGATCATAAAACACAATATCTTGTAAGAAATCTTTCATCCTTTGGACGAGAGACACGAAACCCTCCTAGTCAACTCCACACACTTTGTGAGAGATCCCGCACAGAAACACATACACACCAAAAAAGACTAAGAACTACGGACTCGTCTTCGACAAATGCGTATTGGATCAAAGGACCTTTAAATCGTACCCTTACGGTTACAGACGTTTTGAATTCAATGAACAAGACTTGATGAACATAGAATCACTTTTATTGTAAAAAAATAGCAAACATGTGTTTTTTTTAAATGTAATAAAAAATATCTGATTACATGATACAATATGGCAACGAGAAAAACAAGAATAAATTAGTGGAATGAAAAGCGTTCATTGATCCCTGTGGGATTTAGACTGCCGGTTTGAAAGATGAGCTTTTGTTCAAGATTTTTACGGCATTCCCTGCTACCTAAGTTTAAGGAAAGACCGCAGATTGCCATATGTTGCTTAGAATGATTGGGTAAATTAAAATGCCTAGCGACTGGTTTCGATGTGTCCTTGTCATTCCTTTCCACGTCTCGAAGGTGTTCTCGGAATCGGTCACCTAGTCTTCTGCCTGTTTCGCCGATGTATATCTTTTTGCAATAAGTGCAAGTTGTGCAATAGATTACATTGGCGGAGGTGCACGTGAAGTGATCGTTGATCTTAATGGATCGTTTAGGTCCCGATACTTTATCAGTGTTGTGAATAAAAGGACACGTTTTGCATCGTGCACGAGCGCATTTAAAAGTGCCTGGTTGGTCATTAGTCTGAAAAGGCTAAAGACCAAGCACTAATTTATTCTTGTTTTTCTCGTTGCCATGTTCCCACCAATAACGTAGCTCCAATTTCTGCCTTTAAAAGCACACACAACCCACAATTCCTCTATTCGCTCCGACGAAGGGCTAACGCTCGAAACGTCAGCTTTTGTAATCGTTACGGTGGCCAATTTACCATCTCAACTTTGTTGATATATCCAAATATTAACATAGGTAGTACCTCGACGTACTTCAAAGTATTGGCAGCAGTGAAATACCTATACAATTTAAATTTTATTGTCCCATTAAAACGTTCTACGATGCTGGCTTTGGCATCTCCGTGCGTGGAAGAGTGACGAATGTTCTGTTTCAAAAGATCTAAAAAGACTTAATTCCTTTCCCTCGTCCGTCTGTAACTCTGAGGTGTGCGTTCTTTGGCTTGTTTGAGTATCTTGACAAAGACTTCACTCACATCTTTTCCCGTCTGCTTTTTGATAGGCTTAGCCTAGGCGAATTTGGAAAAAGCATTGATGACGACTAGAATGTACTGGCTGGATGAGTCTTAAAATTGGCTCAGGTCCAGATTAGAGGTAACAAGAACCTCATACCTTGAATTAAGTACGTCGAAGGTTTGACGGCTGCGGGCTAGGCCAAAGGCTAAAAATTAGTTTAAAATGTTTTGTAGTTTAGTGTTTTGTAGTTTTTGTACCCTAAAGTGCTTTTATTTTGTCTTAAAAGTGTCCGATAGATTGGTGACGAATTAGCGAGTGGTGACATAGAAAACCGAATGTGAATACTCTCAGTTGGCACCTACAAATCCCTTACGTCTCTTGTAATTTTGCATCACTCGGCAGCGTTTAAATACTCTTCAAATAATGTTCGATAGCGATGTATACCTAGCCTCAGCAAGCTCTACCGAGAGTTGTATTACATCGTATGCAAGTAGCAACAAAGAAATGGAACTTGCAGGTACGGTTGAGACCTACGAAGGAAAACCGCGTGAATCAAACGAAGATTTCGACGAAGACTGACTAAGACGCTTTCTCGTCTGCGGTGCCAGGTCAAGATTAGAACAAAAATCTCCTGTTACATTTGTGTTTGTTTTCTGTGGCAAAATCCGTTGGGTAACTGTGTTCGTTTCTGTCGCCATAACATATTATTCCTTCTCACTAAGAGCAGTGAAGGTTCCTCTTGGTTAGCGCTGGTTTGAGCAAACAAAAAGCTAACTTTTGAGGGCAGCATCGAGAGAATCTTCTGTATTACGAAGCGCGATGACCCTTCCCCGAGAAGTCATCGACCACTTTTACTGCAAGTTGCTCCATTCATCCGAGATTGCAGACAGAGGCTATCGTCGTCGAGTCGGTCAAACGAGTGAGGTTATAGTCCTCTGATTCAAGTTAATCTCCTATGGGAATTTTAATAGTGAAAAACTTCCTTCATTTAAGTGTAGAGCGTAGCCACATGACCCATTTCGCCCACTGGCAAATAGCTGACATCAGTGTTGTAAATTAACATTGCGTATAATGCCTCGATTTTCACACCACTTGGATTCGCTACCATCTAATTTGTTAATAATTGTGTTTCACAACTGATCTCGTTGCACTGCTGTTATCACAATGACATTGCTATTGTTGCTACCTTTAGATACTTGAGGGCAGGGGATTGATGGCTCGTGAAGTGGATTTTCGTAAATCTAGGTTGGGAGAATACTCGCCTCTTCGAATTTTTTTTCAGGCCAGGATCCGCAAGAGGTTTCGCACTGTTCACGTGACAGGATGTTAGTGAGCTTAGGAAAGAGCTCGACCTCTTTTACAAATGACATATTTTCTGTTATTGAATTTTTATGGAAACTACAATTGGTAGGATTTTCAAATGGCAAGAAAAGTGCAAATGCATGAATGAGGAGACAGGGAGTATGAGTACACCTCAAGCGCGTGAAGTAAACAACGACAAGAACCTCACCATTCTTCAGACGAAAAGAATGTGGAGCAATCGTGTCCGGCGTTGAAACAGGCCCTTTAATCAGCATTATTTTTAGCTGAATTCATTGGCGGTCTTCCCTTGATTTGACCAGTGGTGTGTGTTAGTAACAGCCATCTTCGAATCCGGAACGGAGCAGAAGGCCGAAGGCTTTAGAGAGCAAAATATCCTTAAAGTCGACGATCAAACAGGTCCATTTTGTCCATACAGCCACATACTTTGGAAAGTAGTATATAGAAATACCCTGTGTGTGTGTGTGTGTGTGTGTGTGTGTGTGTGTGTGTGTGTGTGTATTATTCTTGAAGCTAACATCATTTGTCACTCTTGCCTCGCAATACGTTTGGTCCCTTCTTAATTTCTCCTTTCTCCACCATAGTTGCCGACGTGTCTTCACAGTTTTCTACGTCATAGCTTTGTAGCATGATCATTTCGGCCGAGCGATAAATTAGACACCTTTTTGGTCGCCAAATCGTATTATAACATAGCGCGCGCGCTAGTCCAATCTAATTCCTATTGCGTCAACATGAACAAAATCTTTATGTACGCACGGCCGTGCGCAATAAAATGAGGTGTGCAGTTTCAAAATAGCTGCAAAATTTCTATCGTGTGAGTTCCTTAAGTTAAAGTTTCGGAAAGCGATATTGGTAAATCGAAGACCAACAAAACTTTTCTTTGGCTTTCGACCTTCCCGCAAGTAGTCAAGCTAACAAGTACTACGAAAACGAAACACAACAGGCCCGTTTCCCGAATTTATCGGAACAGGAGCTGGAGAAAATTTTAGCAGAAAGACATTCAGCAAGAACTAAGAAGACTACAAATTGGTCTGTGGCGACTTTTAAAGGTAAACGTCTCTGTTGATCTATCCTGTAATCAAGTTTAATGTCTTTGCGTGGGGCATGGTTGCCCATTTTGCCCGAGCCAGAGGCTCATATAATCGCAAGACAACAACCCACCCATCCCACCCCAAGGGAGGACATCTATCACACAGTAATCTCGTGCGTGGGAAATTAACGTGCCCTACCCCTAATCCTGCAGGAGACGGGACCTCTATTTATTCGTCCCTGTCCGAGAAGACTAGAATATGTAAACCACATCTTGATGTTATAGAAAGACAGCATATTCTTCTCAATTATTTTAAAACCTTAAGTGTTGGTCCGGCCGGGGCTCGAACCCTCGACCTCCCGCATATCAGTCCAGCGCTCTATCAATTGAACTAACCGGGAGGCGGTTGATGAGGTTTTTTTGGTTACATTTGTTAACTCTATACCCAAAACCATTTAATTACAAAATCAACACAACAATCGGAGACGCCAACATTTTCGGGCAACTTTCATTTCAAAAAACATTACAAAAACGTCATTCAGCGCCCGAATTGTTTTCGTATGTTATAAAAGAATTGTTTCATGCTTTTAGCCGTGCGTATCTCGAGTTATGGATGCACTTGGGAAGTTTGGAGAGCACTCAAGAGGCTAGGGTTGCTCGAGGCGGAGCCGAGAGCAGCTCTTACGCTTCTCTCGTCCTTTCCAAACTCCCCGCGTGCATCCATAACTCGATAAACGCACGCTAAGCATGAAAAAATTCTTAATTATTACATAGCTAGCAGAGCCGCGCAATCAAATTCAGTATACGTAAGCGTGCTCAAAATCCCGATAGTGCACGCTGATAGCGTGAGCAAATCGCTTCGCCAGAAATTTTTTTTTTCCGCGAGCGGCCATGAGTAGCGCGGGGAAAAATAATTTATTTCGCGACAATAATGGATACAAACAGAGACTCGGCCCACCAGTCCCAAAACGAAGACAATTTTCCTCCTTTTCCCATGGGCTAGAGTTCTTAAATGAGGCAGAAAAAGAGAAAAAAACGGAAATGGAGACTCGGCATCAGTGCCGTCACGATTCGCTTCACTGTCTGTTGGATTTGATGCACAATTCCACCGGCTATGTTATAAAACAATTGGTTCATACTTTTAGCTGTGCACTATAGAGTTATGGAACACGTGGGAAGTTTGGAGGGCACGAGAGAAGCTAGAGTTACCATCGGCTATTGCCTCGGGTAACTCTTACGCTTCTTTCATGCTCTCTAAACTTCCCACGTGCTCCATAACTCGATAGTGCACGGTAAAGCATGAACCAATTGTTAACTTTCAATGCATAAAAAAATGGTCAAAGAGAACTCGCTAGGCGCTTAGGTCTATCATCTCAGACTTAGAATACAAATATCAACCAGAAGGCGCAAAAAAAAAAAAAAAAAAAAAAAAGAAAAATTCGTGTCATAAGCACTTTAAAGAGTTTGAAACTAAAGAAAATTTGTTTTTTAATGATTATGTTCATTTTAATCACAAGAGCACATCTGTGGAATCTCCTTTTTATTTTGTCATTTGCAATTCTCAAAACTATGATATACGTTTATTTTTTGTGGTTCCCTTACTTATTCAGAAAATATGCTTAACATTGACTTTCTCAATGGTTTCGTCGTGGTGGTGCTTTTCTGTTGTTGTCTTTTGATATGGCGGGTTCGAAGGAAATGTAAAAATGGAAGCAAAGGTGAGTGGAATTTGTCTGTGTCTGTAAACAAGTGCTTCTGTTTACTTTCCTGCAAAGTGCAACTATCGAATGGTGCATAAATTCCTCAGTTAGAGTCGCATTGGTCTGTAATCTCAGTTTAAAGCAGCTTCAGAGGAAAAAAAATTAAGTACGGCAAGGTGTAAGAAGTGATGATTAAGTTATCATCTTAAGTTAGTTGTGGTTCATCTATCTGAGGTGTTTTTCTAACTTTTCAGTGACACTGGTTGTTGAGTGACGATACGTACCAGCCAAGGTTAACTTTAAGTTTGTTGCTTATGATTAACGACCTACTTAGTTGGTCCCCCCTTTGTGGGTAAACCGTGATTATCTATACGGACTAAGCCTTTTAATTTTGGACTGCATTTGGACTGCTTTTAGGAATAGAAAACTTCATAATTATTTGTCGATTGTTGACAGGTTGTTCACGTTAAACAAATCATGTTTAGTTAACTTGTTATCTCCAATGCGAGTTATCCCAATTCATACCGCCAACCTTTTTCGTCTCTTTAACCTTATAGTTCTTTGTCGGTATTTAATTCATGTTTGACGGTTCTTTTCCTTTCTTTTTTACGACAATAAACTGTTTTTCCCGGTGACGTTCAACCACTGTAAGTGCTTCTTTAATTTGTTTTTTTTCAGCGTCAGGTGTTTTCATCTTGATAAATTTTAGCTTCCGTAGTCATAAACTGCATTTCGGTTCCTTCTGTTTAACGTTTAGAGCGTCCAACTTCAAGTAGACATGATGATTTTCTTAGTTTGGGTGATTCGTGAAAATAACGCAATTGAAATACCCCACAATTTTAAGGGTGCTCATCTGCACTGATACACACTCCTGTTTCGGTTCCAGTAATCACAGCACCTTGTCAGACGGTAAACCATGTGATTATGTCATGTGATTATGTCATGTCAGAACTTCAGCCTCCAGTAGACCTTCACGATGAACAAGAAATGGAAGCAGTGCCTACATATCATGGCTGTTGTAGACAATTCCTGAAAGAAAGACAAAAAGAAAAATAAGGAAGCTGCTGAGCAGAAGCCTGGTGACGATCAGTATGCTGTGGTGGACAAGTCTAAGAAGAGAAAGAAAAAATGAAGCCGATAACACCCATGCTGAGGTCGAGATGTCAAAGAAATCAAAAAAGGTTTGCCCACCATTGTTCTTGCTTTAGCTGTAGTTTGGCTAATTTGGCTAATTCACCAACCAACACATTACCGGCTGCTAGGTCTCGGTGGATGATCTAATCACAGAAAATGATAATCAATCAAAGATGATGATTCCTGTCTCAAGTGAATCAATCTTTGTTATGTAATACCATTTAAGAAGTTGTAAAATGGAAAAATGCACAGGATTCACCCGACTAAAAAAGTAGTCAGGATTGCGATGATTCAAACGAAAAGAACAAAATTAAGTGACATTGAAATAATTGCAAATGAATACTTATTTTCTGAGATAATTCCCTGCTTCGGTAAAGATCAAGAATTGTCCAATTAAGTCAATTCATGCGAAACATGTCCTATCACAATGAGTCTAAAGCCATGAACCGAAAGACTGAAGACACCAAAGTTACAGTGAAAAAAAAATACTGAATTATAAACTAAGATATTTGCATTGAACACCGAGACTGGATTACTTTTTCGGTAGTTTGTTTTGCAGTTAAAACTTACAGATTTTGTGGACAACTAACTCATTTCATCAGTGATTTGCCAAGAACACTTCATAAGCTGCTGTGACGTCAGATTTGTCTGTGGTTTGCTATCAGGGTCTTTGAAGTAAGTGTCTTTTAATCCACGGCTTTTTCTCAGGGTAACCTGGCATATCTCCAAAAGGTACATACTTAATCAACACCAGCAATACCCATGGAAAAAAGGAGAAAAGAAGCACTGGTACTTAATTAGCAGGGATATTCCAATAATGCTCAGTAAAAGGTATTTGTGTAAGAAAACTACAGAATGAGAGGAAACAAGTCCATTTTTCATTACCTCATTTACGTATTACAGAAAAATCTCTCATCAACAGTTAAAGAAAACAACTCACCAGATTCCGTAACACATCCCGGAGGCGGATGACGTGGGGATGTGGTTTTAGTTGCTTCATTGAGTACAGTTCATTTATAAAATCCCTGTTGTCCGATTCCGAAGCGTCATCTAAAGGTAAATTTCTACACTAATCAGCTACGTAAATTGCCCAGTGAGAAGTCTCTTCACTAATTTTGACTTTCACAGAACTTGTAGTAAACATTGGGACTTTCAGTCATTGTGTGCTATCAAGAATGTCTTGCCTACAGCAAAAGCGAAAAACGTAAAAGAGCGCAAACTAGCGTCAAGTTTAGTTTGGTACAAGTTTGTTAAAATTAAAGGAAGGCAAGAGGATCTCAGCGAGGGGTAGCTTTGACGACTGACGATTAATTTTTCCGATTTTGGCGGCTAAGGTTTGAATTTTAGTCTTTGACGGCTGACTGTTTAATTTTAGGTAATCAGAAAGACTTTCCTCGATGATTTAAGTAATTTAAAATAAGCTTTTAACTATTTTGAGGCCTATCAAGTCTTTCTTTGACGTAGTGGAGTGAGGCGTACTTCTAAGACCTCTAACAATGATTTATGATTAGTTTTTAAAAAAAACCTTACTTCTCACTTTTACAAGTGCAAACCACATGAGCAGAATTTTGTTACAGACCTGACTCCTGGGTTTTTCAAAGCGGATTTCTGCTGCTATTCTATTTGGCAAACAAGAACACCATATTTAAGAACGCCTTTTCATCGCGGCAAATCGTTGACATTTCACTCAGTATTAACACTTTTTCTGAGGTGTTGGCCCACATCCCAATGAAATGGCCAAAACTCTGCAAAGTCGACTCTATTTAGGGCCTGTTTACATGATGTTAGAGGACCCAAGGTAGTTGAGGTAACCCGCCTTGCTGCGGTCGGAATTAAAATAGCCCGCGTTTACAAACAATCTAGGCAAACCTGTAACCCTGAGGCAGGTTTGTTGTACCAAAATAAAATGTACGGTACAAGAGTACCCTCAATGATTTTTAACTGCGGTGGGAAGAAGCGTTGAGGTAAATTCATAAAGGATGTTTTGCTGAGGATTTAATTAATTTACCGACCAGATCTTGTAGCGGAAAGTTTAGTTATAGGATATCCTCGTAACTCTTCATCTTCTTTTTCCCTGAATTCACTTTCCAAGTCGCTTTCGTACTCATCAACCTGTGTGGGTTCAAGTCCAACGCTGGTTTGGAATTGTGGTATACTTGTGTCGCTGACAAAGGTTATAATCAGTTGGAAAAAAAACTCTCTTGTAGCCATAGAATTACGAGATTCATCCTCTCCAAGTCATCACGCAAAAGGATCTTTCCACATATAGGTTTGAGCTGTGGGTAAACAGCTGGAAGTGCGTCTACGTTGTCTTTTGTGATCTCTACTCTGATAGCCCTCTGTCTCACTGCTCTCTATCTACTCTTTCAAGACAAAGAAGAGATCTGAAACGCTGTAGTAGGAAAGAATAAAAAGAGAGAAGAGTCCAGAGTCCCAGTACTTCTCGTTAAAAGCCAAGCGAGTGGTAAAACCTCAAACAAATTTTGGTGGAGGACCCTAAAAATTTTTAGGGGTGATGAGTCCGCGGATGCTCATGAGTTCATTAGGAACTATAATCAATCAATCAATCAATCAATCAATCAATCAATACTTTATTTACCCACGTAGCCTCAAGGAGCTCATAGAGCTCGTTCAAAATAGGTATACGTGCTTGTGAGATTAAGAATCTAAAAAAACTTATTACATACTGTCAAGACCTAATTGATTAGAAATTGAAATAACTAACAATTAATATTAAAATTTAAGTTTGTACAGTAAAATTCAAAGTCACTTAAATACAGGTATAAAATGATGAAGATTAAAATTTAAGTTTGTACAATGAAATTGAGAGTCACTTAAATACAAGTATAAAATGGAGAAGCAGCTAAAGTTTCAATGTTCTCAATAGCTTCTTAAAAAGGTTGATATTATTGGCCAGTTTTACACTTGTAGGTTATCCATTCCACAGCTGCGCACAGATATAAGTGAAAGAGTTTTTCATAAAATTTAAATTAAATTTAGTGCGTACAAATTAATGCCGGTTCCTCTCAGATTGTACATAGTTTCCTTAAAAATAAAAAAATCTCTGATATATTTGGGACCGTCGTTATGCAAACATTTATATAACAGAATAAGGGATTGTTGTTTCCTTCTCTGGTCTAACGTTTCCATACTCAAGATTCGCAGCAATTCATCATAAAGGGTAGACTTGCGATAACCTAGCAGTGATCTAAGAATATAATAGTTGGCATCTTCTAGCTGATTCGCTTGCTCTTTCCCCAATCCAAGACAGAGTGGGCAACAGTATTCAAAATGAGGGAGAATGAAAGTTTTATAGAGCCTTAACATAACATTGCCAGGGACAAAACGCCTGATTCTCCTAAGTGCGCCACTTTTAGCGTATACCTTTTGAAGCTGTTTAGTAATGTGATCCTTGAAAGATAGCATGCTATCAAGTTCAACGCCAAGTATTTTGATAGATGGCTGTGTCTCAATGACAGAGCTATGTATGGCCAGGTCGTAACTGTACCTACAGGGACCAATGGGTACTGCTTGCGTCTTTGTGTTGTTGATCACCAGATGATTCTCTCGAAACCACGATGATAACCTCTCAAGACCATTATTCACTACAAATTCGAGAACCATGGGCGAGACGTCTGAGGCATACATAGTTGTGTCGTCGGCGTATAACCTCAGAGATACATCCGGTATGGTGTACTTCAAGTCATTCATATAAATGTTAAACACCAGCATTCCATGGGGGACGCCCACCATTACTTCTGAGTAGCTGGAGCAAACACCGGACAACTTAACTCGTTGTCTTCGCCCCCAACAAATAGGAAGAAATCAAGTTTAATGCAGACGGAGAGGAGCCATACGCTTTTAAATTTAGCCAATAGGAGGTTATGGTTTATAGAATCAAATGCTTTGGAAAGGTCTTCTGCCACGGCTATGACTGCCTCCCTTTTGTCAAGGCTTTGCCTCCAGTCCTCAGTCATCATCAAGAGTGCGGTTCAACAAGAGCGTTTCTTCAAGAACCCAGATAGATTCGGAGAAAGATGTTCATGGAAAGCGCCGTACAGCTGGTCAAACATAACCTTCTCGTGCACTTGAGAAATGGCGGTAAGAATGGAAACAGGACGATAATTTTCTTTGCGTGTATCCCCATCTTTTTTAAATACCAGTGTCAAGTTCCCACTCTTCCATTCGGTTAACCATGATTGGTTCATAATCAGATAGTTGATCAGCTGTGTTATCTCCTACGCTAGGATGGGAGCAGCGGGCCTTAAGAGACGCGGTGAAATTCCATCTACGCCAACAGCCTTCCGCGGATTTAGATTGTCCAAGATTTGACGAACATAGCCGCAGCTCACAGGCTGGAAGACAAACTGATCTAGCAGCCTTTTTGCTAGCGATTAGATTTACACTTGGATGATCGTTGAAGTCATTTTCACGGTGATTTGTTGAAACTACATTGGCGAAATAGCTATTAAATATTTCCACTACCTGCCTGGGTTCCGTCGTGACCACACCGTTCTCAACAAGAGTTATGTTACTTAGTTTATTTATGCCAGAGTTAGGAAGAAGAGGCTTCATTTTCTTCAACAATTCACCAGAATGTTTTGCCCCCGATGCCGTGTCGTAACAAAATTTACTTATTCCTTTGCGCTTAAGTGAAGTTACTTTATTAGGCTGTTGCTTATAAGCAATCCATGTATTGTCCTTTGGGTTTTTTCTGTACCTTTTGAAAAGCCTGTTTCGCAGAGCAATTTCACGTTGGATTTGAGGTGTGATCCAAGGACGCTGATTACCGCGCACCCATTTTTTCTTAAAGTGCACCTAAACCCAAAACTTTTGTTCGCTTAACGAAATAAGCTTACTTTTTGGAGTATTTCTGTGCAAACATTTTTTAATTTGCTTAAATCTTTAATTTTCTGTGCCTAGTCAAAAAACGGAAAATCGGCCGCCATCTTGCCCCACGACCGAGTTTAAAGAGGAATGGCTCTAGCGGATAATGTGACGTCAAATCGAGAACACGAAAGTCTGCATTTCACAGATTTTCACTTGTTTGGGAAGGTTGTCGTGGATATTATCCGAAATATGCTGACTGGGTGTGTTGTATGAGGAAGGTATGAAGCGCGATACACTCTTGCAAATTTCGCACCTTGCTACATCCTCCTATAACACACTTAGCCGGCATATTTTCGGACAATATCGACTACAACCTTCCCAAACAAGTGAAAATGTGTGAAATGCAGACTTTCGTGTTCTCGATTTGACGTCACATTATCCGCTAGAGCCATTCCTCTTTAAACTCGGTCGTGGGGCAAGATGGCGGCCGATTTTCCGTATTTTGACTGGGCACAGAAAATTGAAGAGTTGAGCAAATAAAAAAAAAATTTGCACAGAAATACTCAAAAAATACGCTTATTTCGTTAAGCGAAAAAACATTTTTGGGTTTAGGTGCACTTTAATAGGTGCGTGCCTATCAACAACGTCTTTAAACAGATTGCTCCAATGACCCCATACATCATTCACATCCGAGAAACAATAAGCCGTCCCCCAAGAAATTTCACTTAGGTCCACCAAGAACTTCTCGTGATCAAAATGCTTGATGCTGCGGTATTCAACAAAGCGTGGGTTTGAACTTGGAATTTTGTTTTTGCGTACAACAAACACCAAGTCGTGGTCGCTCAAAGCAAGTTGCAAATTGCCTGAAGCTACAAAGCGCTCATTGTTACTTGTAAGTATGACATCGAGAAGGCTCTTTGTTATATCAGTAACGCGCGTCGGTTTCGTGATTTTATTAGCAAGGCAAAATCGATCACAAAAGTCGACCACGCTTCGGTTCTGTCCTGGTGTACCGGTTCACAAGGGAATTACCACTGTTCTTTCTTCGTTTAGGAGTCACTGGTTAGCTGTTGTGTATTGTTCGGTCTTTTGTATCGGTTCTTGTGAACCGGTACACTAGAACAGAACCCAGGTTTCTGTTTGCAGTTTGGCCCTCAGCAATACTAACATACATATCTTGATTAGAATCACGGAGTAATAACAGCTCCTTCCTGGTGTTATACATTGTTTCTGCAGCGGAGGATAGTGAGGTCATAAATTCCAGCTCATTGCATTTGCCTGGTGATCTATAACATGCACAAGAAAACGACTGTTGTTATTGTCGTTGACATCCAAGCAGATTGATTCCACTCCTTCAGGCTCTAACTTCGCTCTCCTGTACACTGACAAATCAGCTCTTATGTAGGCAATAAGACCACTTCCACCTTTTTTGCGATCTCTGCGAACAATCCGAAAACCTGGTTGGGCTAGGAGGAAAGTGGAAGTAGTAGCATCGATTTAAGTCTCAGCGATAAATAAAATGTCAAACATGTTCCTTCTAAGCATCTCTTTCGTTTCATCTATTTTGTTTATCAGGCTGTTGATATTTAAATAAGCAATTTTAAGATTGAACTTACAGTATTCCCTTATATTGGCCTGGTACAAAGCGAGAGAATCCAACCCATCTTCGCTAACTTCGCTAATTGTAGATGAGTTGCAAGCTTCATCATCGAGAGAATCGAATATAATTGGCGAAGCAGAGAGAAAACTTGTATCCATGAGGTCTTCCGGAGCCAGTTGCGGAAGAGAACAGAGAGAACACACCCACTCCAGATCCGGATGGTCTAAGTAGTATTGGAAGCCGGTTCTAGACAATTGGAGACACTTCGCATGAGACCAGCACAAGCATTGTGAACACAAGATGGCGTCTTGATTAGTGCATACCGCTTTACCACACTCTTTGCACGGGAATTTCGGATAGGGCCGGTAGACTAAATGGTTGGGACGACGATAATCTAGCATTGGGGTTTCCCCTCTATTTGAAGGGTCACGCTAGCGCATGGTTTAAAACTTTACCCACAGCTGACGAGTTGTCTTTTGAATAATTATCTGAGGAATTAACCAGGCATTTTGCCTCCGGAGCTAGTGAATGGCGCGTGAGACAGGCGCTAGAGCAACGACGGCAATTAGAGGAAGAACCAGTTGCGGATTATCCCTATAGCCTTCGAACACATTGTGCGAGAATAAATTTGCCTGGATCCGAATGGACACACTATTTTGTACAAGGTCTCATTCTAGAAATTTGCGAATACGTTATTTTGCAACAAACCGAAAGTTTGGAAGCGGCAGATAATTTGGCCAAGTTGAAGGAATCGGTATTGGCAGGGTCAAACAAACGCGCAGATTTTAACCCTAAGGAGGTATCGGCACAAATTCTAGAAGAACTCTCAAAAGCAATTAACCCTAAGGATAAGTCAATTGGTGCTGTAGGTCCAGCTCTGGTCAAAACCCTCACGTGAATAAGTCCGAGATGAAGCAAATTATTAGAGACGAGTTTCGAGAGTTGATGGGAAGTACTTCTAATACTAGACCCAGTGGTTATAATGAGCATTCTAACCAGAATTTTCAGCTAAGGAGTTTGCGGTCTCGCTTTGGCGATGCCGTTTGCTAAAATTGTGGTCGAAAAGGACATACTTATTATTTTTGTCGCTCAAAATCTGATCCTAGAGATTTTCGCCGTGGAGGCGGTAGACAAACTTTTTATCAGAATAGAGGTCAAGATGCTTCTAATTGGCAGCCTAAGCAGCAGGGAAACTGAAAAGTGCCCCTGTCTCCTTAGAAAATGAACCCGTGATGGGGGCGTCAAAGACTGTACAAAAGCCTTCAAAAGTTGTAGACTACAATTTATTGGGAGAATCATGCGATACTGATAAACTTGCTTTCAGTAAAGCAAGGCCTGCCGATATTTCAGTAGTTAAATGAGTTAATTTAGCGTAATATGTTATTGTTGAAGGTTGTTGTCAAACTTCACCAAAACATTCATCTAGTCGCCCTCCTCAGAGTAGTAGACTAGAAAAACGTGGCACTTGTTTGGAGAGTAGCATCATCGTTATTTTATCCGTTGTTTTCGCTATCATTATTAAGCTACTTCAGTTGTTTGAGGTAGTCATAACAAGTACTCTGGAAGTACTTAAACGACCTCCGGTGTCTAGCAAAGGACACGCGACTTTGTTTTCAGGCGCCAGTACGCCGAAATTTCCTGCTTTGTCTATTCAAGATAAAATTCCTGAGTGTTTGTGTGAGGTCTCAAAGGAAGAACCTCAAAGCTTTAAAAGAGCTGTTTTCGAAGAAAACAGCCTAGTTTTTGAGCAAGCAGATGTTGTTGATAATATGTTGAGTAGTGACGATATTGTCATTTCGGAGGTCATGTCACACAACGCTAAGCAAAATGAGGTACCTGATAGCAACAAAACTTTAGGTAGTGACTACTCGTCTTTGACTGATAGTAATATAGAGAATTGGTCCCGAAGAGTCCCGAAGAGTTTAGATAATTCTAGCATTACAACCCATCTCTGGTCCAGTTCTGCGGATTCTTTTGTGAAGCCCAACTCAAGTCGCGTTAATTGTTTCGTGAATGACGAATTCGACAATATTTGTGTTTCTTTTGTGCCTGAAAGTCCCCTCCTACCTGTTAGTATTAACGGGTATGATTTTCGTTGTTTAATAGATTCCGGCGCTGTTGTCACAGCAGTAAGTGCTAAACTGTGGCACCAGTATTTGCGTCACGTGTACCCCAATCTTGGTGTGCCTGATTCAGAAAGTGTGACTACAGTTAATGGTTCTCGTTTGACTACTATAGGAAAGACTTCGATAGAATTTGTTATTGATTCTTGTGTGTTTAATTTCGAAGTATGCGTGAAGGAGGACCTGTCTTATGATGTCATTCTTGGTAGAGATTTTCTTTAGCGATATTGTTTCAAAGTTGATTTTCAGAATGGGTTAGTCAGTTTTCCCTCCAATCCCTCTCCTTTTGAGGGCGTCCCCATAGATAGTGATGATGATTTAAAAGGTAAAGCCTTCGTTTCATCAGCTCACGCCTCTCATACCTTTATTGTTCCACCTCAATCAGAGATTCGGGTTCCGGGAAACCTTGATCTTCCCCCAGAGTTAGGATTAGCAGATGAGAATGGTATTGGCGGCATTATTACTCCAAAATCTGATTTATGTCACCGCTATTCTATCTTTGGAGCTTCAGAGCTTGTTAGTGTTGCAAAAGATGGTACTATCTCTGTGAGGTTGATTAATCCTTCTTTCGAACCAGTAAAAATTTACCGTAGGACCCGTCTAGGTAATTTTGAGGAGGTAGATCGCAACATAGCTACTTTCGAGCTAAGTGCAAGTAAAAAGCTGTCTGAAAGTCATCGTTCTCCTAGTAGCGACCATCAGTCGGAAAAGCGTGATTATTCTCAATTGCCTGACTCATCTGATAGTATTCTGTCAACTGATGACAAAATTAAGTTTTGTAATTTGTTGAGTAAATACCGTGATGTCTTTGCTTTTTCTGATGCTGAATTGGGAAGAACATCGTTGGTACAGCACGTGATCGATACTGGTGACGCTACCACAATTAAACAAATGACATATCGCACTTCGCCTAAAGGAAGGCAAGAGATCGATAGACAAGTGAACGATATGCTAGAACGCGGAATTGTTCAAGATTCGGTTAGTGCTTCACCTGTCGTTCTGGCTAAGAAAAAATATGGTTCTATGAGATTTTGCGTTGATTATCGCAGGTTGAATAAAGTTACCAAAAACGATAGATTTCCTTTACCACTGATTGCCGACACCTTGGATTCTTTAAGTGGAATAAGCGTTTTCAGCACAATTGACACGAAGTCGGGTTACTGGCAAATAGAGCTTCACCCTTCTGCCAGAGAAAAGACTGCTTTTGCTACGCACAACGGCCTGTATGAATTCTTGGCAATGCCTTTTGGTCTTACAAATTCTGGACAGAGTTTCCAGGCCATATCTTGAGAGGATCGGAATATCGGTTTGCACTTATATATGTATATACTTAGGACTCATGCCAGACCTAAGAGGAAATTCTTCCCATTTGTGACCACATGTAATCCAAATTTACCTGATGTAAGTCGCATCATTAAAAAACATCTGGGTATTTTGGAATCCAATCCCAAGATAAAAGAGCTTTTTCCTTCAAATTCCATCATAGCATCCTTTCGCAGATCTAAAAACCTTAAAGAATTGTTGGCGCCATCCCGTTATGGCCCTAACATTGAAAGCGAAAGGGTTGCTGAGGTCAAGGGATGTTTTAAATGTAATAGAACAAGATGCGATCTTTGTCGCAACTTCTTGGTTGAATCTAATTCCTTTTTAAGTTTTCAAACAGGCAAGAGTTACAAGATACGATCGAAACTCTCCTGTGATTCTAAGAACATAATTTATTTGGCTTCGTGCAAGAAATGTCGCCTACAATACATTGGTTCCACAACAAATGACTTTAGAGTTAGATCTCGCAACAACAAGTCTACTATGGTCACTAAGAAAAAGACCTGTGAGGTAGCGGTACATTTTAACAAAACACCACATGATTTAAGCGATTTCTCATTCCAATGCATTGATCAAGTGCAGGCGACAGTAAACAATTCAGGTAACATCGAGAAACTTCTAATTACCAAAGAAGCATATTGGAGCGCACAGTTGTTCTCTCTAGCACCCTTCGGCTTGAATAAGCGCCAGGATTTTCACTCCAAAAAAAGAATAAACTATAATTAATGCAGAGAATTTTTTTCAAATTGGGCGGGCATCAAAGGTCCCAGTCTCAGCGTTGATTGGGAATTTTAGTACAATTCTCGCCTTTCAAGTCAACGCTGGTTCCTTAACATTTTCAGTGGATTCGACAATTTTTCCATTTCTTTTTATTGTGACAACTTTTCGCGTAGTAATTACTGTGTTTGTTTATATGTGTCATCACGCCCTATATAAATCTATTTAAGGAACTTGTAAGTCATTGTATTACAACTGATGAGGGTCTCGGACCGAAACGTATTTTATTAAACTTTCTTAGACTTTGTATTTGAGTATATGTCTTTCTTAGCTCGAAGTTGTCCGTCCTCGTGTACTACAATATATATATATATATTTACTAATTTATTACACGACTTGGGCAGTCAGAGGGCCAATAACTAAAATCAACCAATCAAAGTGCTCTATTGCCGGTCCAATATTCTCTAAGTATTGGACCGGGCACTGTCCCGAATGGTCCCGAATGATACCACACTTGTGTCCCTTTGAACTTCAGTCGTATAATAAATCTCTTATTAACCAAGCTTGCTCGGGACCGTATTGGAAGAACATCGGCCCTCGGTCTTTTTTGTACGGACCTCGCTGTGCTCGATCCGTACTGTCAAGACCTCGGGCCGATATTCTCCCAGTACGGCCCTCGCGCTTGGTTAATAAGATATATATATATATATATATATAATTATACCCCAAGATTTAGGTTACTTGAACTTTTACTGCAACGCTGAGTTTCATGCCTCTTGCGAAGCAATCGTCAGGCACCGAAATTTAAAAGACAGAACAATGTGAACATGCGCGGGCAACATACTGCATGCGCTATCGTAACGTTACGTTCTTTAACAGGAATTTCCTGACATGTCTGCAACCTGATGTCAGCTCATTTCTTTTGTTTAAACTTGCCATCTGCGGTTTACAAATGATAAAATATCTTTCCCGCAAACACAAATTGCATCTTTTAGCTACATTGGAATACGAACTAGCTTGTTTCACCTTGCGCCACTTAATATTAAACTTAGTGTCCTTATCTTTAAGACTCCATATATATTTGCTAAGTTCAATAGCATGCCTGTAACGTTCGTTTCGGAATGAACACAAGTGGTTCCTGTAACGCATTTTAAAAGCGGTGTCACAGAGACCAATGTACGTTTCCTTTGCGGTTTCTGTGGTGACCTCTGCCTGGTAAATTATGCTTTCCATATTACAGCTTCCATCCATGGGGCATATGACAGGTTTTCTACAGTTGCAGCTTTTCCTAGCTCGATCATTAGTGCGTGCGAGTTTCCGGATTTCAGATTTGTTGTGGTTAGATATGACAGTTTTAATGCTGCCCATGCAGCTGTAGCTCAGTTTAAGGGTGTTCGGTTGAAAATTTTTTGAAGAGGATTAGTTTTTGTGAAATGCTTATCAATAAGTGCAAGGAAGCATTTTCCGACGTTAGTTTCCAGGTTCTTGCTGTATGGTGGGTTAAACCAAGTAATGTTCCGCTGCCTGTCACTCAACCCTGCGTGGCCCGTGCGACGAAATAACTTCACGGGATTGGCAAAGTTTCAGTCACAGCAAATTATGCAAAAAATCTAGAAAGATTTAAGCTTAAATCTCGTTTAACGTTTAAGCGACATATCAATGACTGCAACCATCGTGTTGTATACAAACATCGCAAACTTTAAAAACCGTTCTCTAGTGATGCCTGTGAAAGTATTCAGTATAATTTCCGGTAAAATTTTCGCGGACAATCTGATCGATTTCTCTTACATTGTGTGCTGAGACTGAAACTTTTCACCTCAAGCAAATCTCCGTCGCACGGCCCAAACAAACATAGCGAGCAACTGAGCTACTAGCATATATGTCCGTGTTACAACACACGAAAGGTTTCTAAAGTACACTTCACTCTGATTGGGCAGAAAAACACAAAGATTTTCTGGCACCAATCAGATGGCAGAACGACTGCGACCGTTTGGAACTAGTCTTGTAAGACAATTTCCCCAGGGGCTCTTCATGGCCTAACTTGAAATCGACCCACAGCCCCTGGGTCTCCGAGGATGAGTTGAAACGTGCTTTAGTGTCCGCTCTTATTTTAGCTTATCCTAACTTTAGAGAGCCTTTTTTATTGTTCGTTGATGCTTGTTCTACAGGAATAGGATTTACCTTAGCTCAAGTCCAGAATGGTAAAGAAGTAGTGATAGCTTATAACGGCCGCGGTTTGAATAGTGCAGAGCGCAATTATAGCACAACTGAGAGGGAGGCGCTCGCGTTAATAGAAGGGATTAAGAAATTTCAGCCTTACCTTCAGAATCGCCAATTTACGGTTGTTACAGATCACAGTTCGCTACGGTGGCTAATGAACGTTAAGGATGCCTCTGGTCGTCTTGCAAGATGGGCCTTACTTTTACAACAGTACGATTTTGAGATCATTCATCGTCCTGGTAAGATGCATGGCAATGCGGATAGTTTGTCCAGACGTCCTTAAGACACAAGGGAATGTAATTCACTCCAAAAAGAGGAGTCAAGTATTTACCGCCAGTCGATGACGGCGTTATTGCTTCAGTTTTTGAACACCGTAAACGAATTGTTGAAAACAGTGAATTGGCACAAAATTTGGCTAGAGAAAATTTGCAGCTCACTCAGAAGAAAATGAAAGACTATTATGATCAAGATGCTATGGAATCTGTGTTTGTAGTTGGTCAACCTGTTTGGGTCTATACCCATGTAACCAACCGAGAAGTTATCTGCAAATTCGATCAGCTGGGTTATATTTTACATATGTCAGACTTCAAGAACATTGGGTTTTAATTAACGTTTTCAATTCGTTTCTTCCCTTACATCTCCCTAAAGTAAAGACGACTTCTTCTGGTTTTGACAAAGTCCAAAAATAAAGGCATTTCAAGGCTCAATATCTCCGATGACCAACCACAAACCGCTCCTTTGTCCCAGTACACACATTTTGAGTGTTCTAATTGACCAACTTCGTGTAATTTACACACATTTCACAAACCCATGCGTGCATTTTTTTATTACACGAAAGTGCATGTAGTGACACGCAGTTTCCCGGTTGCAAGCGTGCAGTGCTTAGGATTTGCACGGTACACGCAAGCAGTAATGCAAGTATCATCAATCTCAGTTGTACCAAAAATAGTACGAGGCGTATTAAAAGCGTGTAGAGTAAGAAAAAACAATGCAAACGTGACAATTTCGACAGAATATCAACAATTTTAAGTAAGATCATACTTTTAAGCATTTTAATAGCCACTGTTGTTGTCCTAAGCCTCCCTCGAAGTTGCTCCGCTGTTCCCTTGGCGACCTGAACGAAGGCACCTTTACCAATTATTTTTTTAACAGACACGTGATCCCTCGGCACTTCCCAGGATCGTGTTGATGGATGTAGAGGCGCGTAATCCACCCCTTCATGGGTTCCTTCTTCTTCGGTGTTGCGCTTTCTCCTTATTTCTTTGAGATCCATGTATTCTGCGCAAGGCTGGTTGAAAATCCTCGAATCTGAGCGGCCGGCCTCCTGATCGTTCAACGGCATTTCGTTCTAAAATAAAGAAAGAGAAAGAAATAGTTTACTTTAATTGTCTACATATAAACTTCAAAATGTCGTATTTCATAAGTCTAAACTTGATCTACATATTACGTTTGAAGTAACATGACGCGGTCATATTTCCAGAAGGGTCGTTTTTGTGATGGTAAGTCACAGTGTTTTTCATAAAAGCCTTTTACGAGAAACACAGTGACATACCATCAGAAAAACGAACCTTTTGGAAATGTAAAAATGATGAAAATAGAATTTTATATATAAACATAACTTTTCTTACATCATATACTTCTCTGTTGTCTTCATATGGTCTAAAATAAAATAAAATTTAAGGGTAAAGTCTTTCCGCGTTTATAGCTGTTTTGTACTTTAGTCATGTACCACCTACACTACAATGTTGTCAAAAATGCATATTTGTAGTTAGTCTTAATATGTTATTAATATCATTTGCTCCATCTTAAAACTATATTATAACAATAATACTTAAAATTAAGCATTTATCTAAACATGATAAAATTACAGCGTTGCTGATGAAGTCGTGTCAAAGTCAATTCTAAGAAGAAAAAGAAAATTACAGTCGTAATTAAAACTACAACTACATAATTATAACAACGATAATATTAGATACTAATGAGTTTAAATGTGTAGAGCTCAGAAGGAAATTTCATAATTCATTAATTGAAATTGTCCAACGAATTTTTCACACTAACACACTGATGTGTCATTTATCATTTTTTTTGTGAACACAGAAGTATCCTCGAATGGTAGAACATTAGCAAGAACCTAAAAGCAAATCCGGATCTCTGCTTACAGCAGTTCAGTTATCATTATGAACTGAAACGAAAGCCTTATTCTAATTCTGGTCTTCTTGGATAAATATCCGTAACATTCAATCCCATTGGCAATACGACTCACCTTCGCTTTCCCGCAGTTTCTATCAAAGAAGGAAATAGGGGATCAGAAAAAAGTTACAAAAGAAAAAGTAAATGGGAGAATTAGATGGCACCTCGAGGAAAAACAGGAATCGTTTACCTTTTGTGTGAATCCATACCGCATGGATAACGAGAATGATATTAAACAGAAGAAGAACTCCGATGATGGATCCAAGTAAAAGGTGTTTACAAGTACATTCACAAATTTTCATCTCTGTAAGATAAAAATTCAGAGACCGATTCATTTCTATTTAGTCACTAAGACAGATTCCGATCGGATTATGTCGACACTGGCAAAATGAGACAAAGTTCAAACATAAACCTGAGAACCATGAATACGATGTTAGATAGCTTAGAACTTTTCCATTTAACAAATAGAGAAATCTTGACTGTGATCTGTTCTGTAGTATAGCATGTAGGTAGCGGCTAGAACACGAAAGAAGTGTAGGGAGAAGCAGGAGACGTAGTCGAGTGTTTCTCCCCGCCTCTTGAGTGTTCTAGCCGCTTCCTAAGTGCTTTACCACAGAACAGAGCACAGTCAAGGCTTCTCTATTTGTTTTATAATAAAGAATCCGTTAAGTTCCCCGAGCATTACTTGCAATTTTCAAACAAACTTTATTTTCAAAGCGAACAACAGTGTCGCCAGCATGCTCTATTTAAACAAGAGAGCGTTTCTATCGAGGAACTATCGGCTGATAGTTGCCCCGCGGAAATTTGATGTTCTTAAAACAAAGACTTCCCGAGAAGCAAACCTTCGAGGACAAATATGCTAGTTTTAAGAACATCAAATTTCCAAGGGGGAAATATCAGACCGATAGTTCCGAGACATAAACACTCTATTGTCTTTATCGTTCACCACTAAATTTTCTTCCGCGCGCCAGATCAATCAAAAAGTTATTCATGCGTACAGCCTGTCACAAATGTCAATAACTCGCAACTGTACATTGGCTAAATAATAAGTTATAACAGTCAGAATTGAAAGGTTACTGTTTTTCCGATCTGCCTAACTTTGCGGCCGTAAAACCATTCAAATTTTTCACGGATGAGTACTATCCATCCGGGTATTTTCCGCGGACGGGCACTATCCATCCGGGCATTTTCCGCGGACGGGCACTATCGGCTGATAGTGTCTCTCCTCGGATGAACACTATCGCGTCACGTGATCAATTTAAACCAATAAGAATCGGAAAAAATTTAGTGATGAACTATAAACTCTGATAGAGCACGCTTACAATAAGCCAATCAGAATCCTTGTTAGAATGAGCAACCTAATTTGATTGGATGAACAAGACTAAAGCTGTCAAAATGTTAAACCATCAAAAGTTATCACGAAGAATCGCAAGCCTTACTTAATAATTGGACTGCATAAAAGTGCACTTTTTGCGTACAAAAGCCGGTATTTTTAGTAACATGATTAATGAAGTCCGGCTGAATTTCAGCCCATGAATACCTGGACTTTATTAACGCGAAAATTTGAAAACAAACTACATAGAGCTTATGGTTCGGACTTGACAAATTGCATAAAGCTTGTGGTTGGCACTTGACAAACTGCTGTGCTGTGTTGTTCTGTGAATAAACGACGGTCGAATTTACAGCAGCGGGACGATTTTCTAAACTGGTGGCTGCATCAGAGGAACTTGGCTGCGATGGTCTTCCATTCAATGCACCAGAGAGGATATCTGAACAAGCCTTTAGCTGTTCACTTGATGGACGAGTGTTGTAATTCCTCAGGCTAGCCTCACTACGATCATCAGATTACGTGCCGCGATGGAACTTGCGCGTTGGACCACAGCGTGATTGCAGTGGTTCTGACATTATGTTTCGTGTAGATTCTTGAAAGAGACGCCAGTTTAGAAATTTCTTCCATCATTTCCTTCAATTTTGTTGATCCCCAGAGGCTGGTTGTCGTACCCAACTTCATCTCCAGATTTTACGGGTCGTTTTGGGTACTGAAAAAGTGCTTCGCAGGCAGAATTTAACTTTTGGAGATAGTTCTTGAGGCAGTTGAGGCCGTCAAAAAGAGGATCCTCTGATGTTGAATACATCCTGGCCTCCTTTTCTACAGTGCTGATGTCTTCAATCCCACCTGGAGGAGTCATTGAGACGTATTCTCGTCCATTGTTGTGCAATAAGAACTGGAAGCTTTGCTTCGTCAACTGTCGTAGACCTTCGCGTCCTTGACGATACCAGTACAAGGTTATATGAAGCAAGATGTTCCGCAGAAGACCCCAAGGACTGTCTCCCTGGATTGTATTTAACGATTTCAACTTTTGGAGGTCTGCCGCAGACTACTGGAATTGGAGGTTGTTTTGTATTTTCCTTGTTCTCGCGCTTGCTTAGCTTTACCTGACTCTGGAGGAGCTTGTATGACGCTTGGAAATCTGTGCCTTTTGAAATGGAGATTCCCCCGTTAAATGGCGGGTTGTTGAGGTATCTTTCAATTGCATTTCGCAATCCAAGAAGGGATAACCTTGAATACAATGCACCATCTTTTGTTCGTGCTTCTGTGTAAAAGCAGCGGAGATTTAAGTCAAGCTCTTTGTTGTTCATTTGGTGGAGGTTCTGAGCAACTTTTCTTTCACTGCACCAAGCTATTAAAAACGGCAACGAAAAACAAAAGATTTTTATTTGTATTTTGGTGTTGATTTTCGAGAGAAAGTTGTAGTTGTTGGTTAGAAACGTGTGTGTGCTAGCCAATTTTAAATTTACCCACTTTCCTTGATTGTTATTTTTGGAAATTTAGAAGAAAATTTAGCAAATGTGCGTCCACTCTTTTCAAGGTTTTCATATTGTATTTATTATATTTTTGCAACAAAAAAACTCACCTCCAAAAACTCGGATAGCCCATTTTGGTGGATTGTTTGGTTTTCTTTGTTTCTGCTCTTGTAATTATGTCGTCTATTGCGGCACTTGACATGTTTTCAAATCTTTGCCTGTTTAAGTTGCCACCGCGCTCATTGTTTTCATAATTAACTTCGTTGGAAACCTCACTTTCATTTAAAGGGCAGGTCGCGCTGTCATTGACAGTATCCTCTAAATCGATCGACGCTAATAGCTCATTTTCTCTTTCGTCTTTTAGGTCGTAGATGACTTTTGGGTCGAAAAAAACCCGAGAGAAAAATTCGGGATTTGGTCCGCCATGTAACAAATTGGCAGATGGCTTGACAGCTTCAACTCCATGGTCTATACTCTGACAGAGCACGCCCTTTCAACCAATGGCAGCGCACATTATATCCGAACTTTATTATAAATTTAAATAAATCTGAGCCAGTTAACAACTGGCCTTCTGTTCAAGGAGGATTTACGTGTGAAATGCATTAACGTGTGAAATACTTTAACTACGCCGTATTTCTCGGATGTTAATGATAATATGAAAAGTGAACATACAATTCTCTGGTGAAAACAATTCTACAAATATATATACTAATCAATATACAAAACATGATCAACAACTGCAAACATTGTTGCGGATCGTGATCAAGACATGACGATGGGTTACCAAAGCCGCCATGGTCGTATGATGGTTGGTGTATAATTATGACGGTTACCGATAACCTAAGGTTGCAAAAATATTATATATTTTTATGACAGTTAAGAGTTTTCCTCACGACTTGCCGCGCACCTTCACCTGTTAAGTCTTCTGTGGTGAGAGTTATTTTTGTCGTGCTTAAAAGTACATCAGAAGGCATCTCATCATCAGAAATCACCTGGATTGATACCGGGTCAACTGCAAAGTCTCCTAGGCCTTTGCCTCCAGGTGTGGCAGCTTTTCTCAGAACTGACAAAACTTTACTTATCTCTTCATTTTGATTGAATTCCAAGGAGAGATAGACAGTTATACTGCCGCACCTGGGGATAACAACGGAGCCTCGAATTAACATGCAAAGAAATTCCCGGAAAACTTTATATTGGTTAAGTAACATCAAGACAAGCGCAATAAAATTTTTGTCTAGTATTTGAAAGAATGAATACGAGCTCTAGTAGATTATGGCCGCCTGATGAGTACTTTTGATTTCCTTTTGTAACCTCTAGAAAAGCTGTTTTCATAGGTTTTCATAAAAGACGTTCTAAACAGGAACATCTGAACCAGCAGGAATTGAATACGTAAACTGGCAAATGCTAGTTCAACGATGATCCATGAAGCGTACTACGTTACATAGCTTCACATAGCGTTAAACCTGTAAGAAACTTCCCTTACTCGATCATGTCGTAAATCTACCCTCCTAAGTAAAAGTAAAGTAACTGATTCCGAGTATTGTACGGTAAACATACCATCTTGATTATGGAATGAAATACAGTTTAATTAGAGGAATGATTGATCACTTGACCTAAGAATACTCTACAAACTGGCAACGAGAATGGAATCTGCTGCAAATGACTCTTTTACAATCTACAACCAATCACAAAATTACTGAAACACTATATAATAAGACGACATCATACTTGTACTTTGTGGCTTCTACACCTTTCAGAGATGGAACTTCTAATTCAATCACTTCACCTACCTGTTTTTAGGGTTAAAGAAAAGGTCCATCAATTAAAAAGCTCAAACGTGGTAAGTTTCATTTAGCTACATTGGATACCTGGCCGGTTAAATATCCTAGATATTCTCGGGGTGCAAAATCCACTTCTTGCTCTGTCCTTTGAACTTCCGAGTTAGAATCATTACACAATCATTCTACGAGCGCGTAGCGCCGAGTTGGATATAGTAACCCCATATTGATATAAGTAAGCCTAAGTAGAATAACTGTTTTGGTAAAACGCACGCAAAAAATTAAATTTACCATCTGGTTGTTTTTTTGGTATGACAACGACCAGAAAATAAAAGCAACTTCGGTTCCAAAAATGACAGTAGCATCAATGACAATTTCGTGAACACATGATCCAATAAATGAATCGAAAAGAATGAGCTATGCGTATTTGACAACGTCCTTCAATAGAAAAATGGAGATTTTGAAAGTTTACAAAGCTTTACACATTCTGAAGTAGCCCAGAGTGAAAGTTTTTAGGTAAATAGAGCAAAATTATCATGTTTACATGTATACAGGGAGGCGAGCGGAGAAAGCGGTCAATGGCTGCTCGGCTAGATTTTGAGCAGCTTGTTGTCTTGCTTTCTTGCTGATGTGTAAAAAAATTTAAGTCAAGAATTCAATTCTTGAGTTTTCATATATCATCAATGGGTACTTTTTTTATTTGCCTTCCGTTGGGACTGTCAAGCCACTCCGAAAGGTCAGTGAAACACTGCACTTTAGATTGTCGCAAATGTCACCGCAAAATTAAACCAAATCATATTACACATTTAGCAAATAAAAACTGCTTTATTTTCCGTTACATAACTGGAAATATCTTCATACTGAATTTGCTGTTTTTTCGGTGGATATGGGAGTAGCTCTGCTATTTCTTTGCTTGTTAGCTCTCGGGCACAAAGAGCTTCTTCCGCCTACGCCTTACGGCTCCCTCACAGAAAAAATTTTTCCCCTTTGATGACAAATTCATTGACCATATTTATCGGAGCTCAGTAGGTTCTGAGCTTGGTCATAAGCTCATCACCTGGCCCCGTTCGGCCAATCAGATGGCTACAAATTCTATAACAGTGCTCCATTTATTATTTATGTGAAATAACCACTCTGTCTCCCTAGCTGAATAGAGAAAGGGAGTTTTTTATTCTTCTAAAGCATGCAAACTAAAGCGATGCGTGGCAACATTGTTGTACTTAATTTATGATTTGCGAGCTTTTTCTTTGCTCTCGATTTAAACTTTGTGTTTTTGTCCACAATGATTTTATTCGACATTTGACCCACTGGTACTAATAATAATCTGACGATTTTCCATTTTCTGAACCTCAATAGTTTGTTGTAAATCCCTTTAATTCATTTCACTTACTTTGGACCGTAGTTGCTGAAGAGTTTCTTGAAGATTGTTGCTGCAGTCCCTGTTAGTGATGGTTGACTTAATGTAGAATTTGTCGTCAGTTACCACTTTAGGGAGAAAAAATTCAACAACTCACATCATACATAAACACCTACACACATATATGAATTTTTAATTATACTTTAATTCACGGATGAGACCAAGCTTAAAACATGCAAATTGTTCTTTTCTTTTTTCATTGTTTCTGTAACATTATCGAAATGAAGTGCAAGAAACATTTCAAAGTCGCTACGTACCATAACAAAATAAAGGGAATTATATATACTAGATGAAACGTACTTACTGAGGTGAAACCATTTGAAAACCACATTTAGTTTATTTTCAACTTTGCAGCGATACCAACCAGGGCTTGACTCTTTTACTTGAAAAGTCACTTTACTAGGATTATCTTCAAAATTCCAGTTCATGATGACATCACCCCTTGTCCAGGTAACAGATGGTGTTGGATAACCGTCTCTGTAACAAGAAAAGCTGACCACTTCTCCGGGTTTCTTAATGAATGTCTCATTTTCAGGGTTGGTGATCAATGCTGGATCTTTGAATAAGATAAAAACAAAACAAGACAAGAAAAACTGATGTTTTCCATTCTGTGTAAGTGAACTACTTATCCAGTAACAATTAAAGTACACCGACGCACGTTTCTCTACTGAACTGTGAGAGACTTGTGGTATACTACACGTATTTAAGTTCAAATCGGTCGAGTACTTAACAGAAAAAATAGAGAATGGAGTTTTATTTCTTTAATAGGGGTATGACTGAGAACAGACATTAGTGAACAACACATTAGACAATTATCCCACGAGCGCGCAATGGATTTCAGATGACAGATAGCCATAACGAGGCCCGTAGGGCCCAGTAGGTCATAATCATCTCGTATCCTACGAGCGAAAGTGGAATAATTGTTTTATGGAAAAAGGCTCCAAGGTACAGATAAATCTTCCCAAATTGATTTTGGTATTATTAAAAAAAAAACAAAACACTCACACAAAAAAAAAAACACTATCGGTTTAACTCGTCCTCATACCCGCGCATGGTATAATGGGTCACAACCTATGATAACTAAGCCAATGAAAACTCTCGAATTGTATTATCCAATCAACCAGTTTTATTAATAGTTTATATTGACGGCGTTTAAGGAGAGGTACTTGTGTATGCATTACATAGGCTTACGCAAAGTTTTTCACTCTCTTGAAATAGCAGTTATCGTCTTAAAGTTAACTGTGAGAAACTGGGGTGGTGATTTTTCATAAGCCTTGCTTGGGAAAACAATTTGGGCCGTTTTGCAGAACTGCTTTGGATTATCTTTGTTCTCCTGTAGCAATTTTACATTGTAACGCGCCTTCTGAAAGGATAAATTTTTTTTCCAAGCAAGCCAAGCCTCCTTAACATTTTGAAGTGGAAGAAATTCGTCCTACAGGGCATGTTCCAGATCATCTTGAAGTAATTTAGGGTTGTTATTTGCACAGTTACAGCAATGTAGGACACAAACTTTTAGGAAGAAAAATTATTTGAAGGCAAACGGCATCAGTCGTAACAGCTTTGAAAATATTGCGTGGATGTATGCATAGAGAAAAAGCGAGCGAGGCAGGAGTGGTGCTGGTGATCCTCGTAGACTGTTTGGTAAGCTGTGAAAGACTGTTTGGTAAGCTGTGAAAGACTGTTTGGTAAGCTGTGAAAGACTGTTTGGTAAGCTGTGAAAGACTGTTTGGTAAGCTGTGAAAGACTCATGTTCCTGAAAAGGATGACTTTCAGTCTCTTACAGTCACTGCTCAGGGATTTCGTGAATAAGTCAGAGTCAATAGCACCCACCAACGAGATCAATTTCTTATTTTTAACAAACGCATTCTCTAAGATTTCTTTGATGAAATATATCGAAATAATTGATTCTTCGAATATAATTCCATTGCCGTGCGAAAGGAGAGTCGTTTTCCATAGAGAATCGACAGGTTCTTGAACAAAGAAAGTTCTCTGAACCACCAGTGTCGCGTCTTAAGAGCGACTTTTTTTCAAGACCGCGTGAGAGGTGGCGCATCGACCGACAAATGACTGTCCCTATATTTCAGTCAAAGATGCCTAATATTGAACCTAGAAACGTAATAAGGTTTTTCTTTCCCAGAGTAGCCTCTTTATCCTAGAAAATTCCCGAAAACTGAAACGGGTGTCGGTAGCCGTAAAACGGCGGAAATCAGTGCCCCGAGTAGAAGCAAAAGAACTTTGCTCATGAAAAGTGCAAAAGAAAGCAAGCTTAATTGTATCAACTCGACAAATTTGTATAGGAGGGACTGGGGTATTGCTTAAGTCTAGAACTGGACCATTTCAATTAATTTTGACATCTCTGCGTATTCGAACACCTATGAGTTTTAAGAAAGTTCCAGGGTAAACTTGAACTTCATTATGGACTTCAAAGAGGACAATTCAATCATTTATAACGGCAGGTCAGATGTTCTTTGCCGAAGACTTTGAAGACGGAAAGCAATCTGTGTGTAGATGTGACACACTCAAGCATTTGTCACGCAAGGCTGAAATTATTTCAATCTTGTTCCCATCTTGTAATTTTACGGCCACGCATGTCCATGAATAGCGTTTTTTCAGCAAACTAGTTTATATGATAATTTTCAGTTTCTTAGTAGTTAGTCATTGTTGTGAAACTTGTTAACTTCGCAGCGGGGATTTTATGCAGAGTTGAATGTAATAGTGAAATTACCTAGAGGAGCCCATAAGCAGAACACGAAACAACAAATCGCTATGGAAAAATGATTAGGAAAGGATCAAAAGTCAGAGTAAAGACGAAACAGAGGCAAAGTACAAAATGATTGAAATAGAAGAAGAATATCAAGTACGGAGCTTGAAACAAAAAAAAATTGTTAGGGCGAGCTGGAACTGAGGATAAATGTATGATAAACGATGTGCCATTTGAAATCTCTACTACATACAAGAATCTTAGCCGAACTAAGAACGTTCTTCTCAAATTGAGAGTTTATGTTACAAAACTCACGGAAATTGGTTGGGCTGGAAACTGTTTGCAAATTAAAACAACTAGGTGGAGAAAAGGGTAATTCTTTTGATACTTCAGCTAATACTATTTCGGCTAATTTCGCGCCCGTAAAGTCATTTCTGAACAACTTAAGACTGTCAGCAATACCGATGTTGAGGCTGAAATAAATTTAAGTTTAGATCGAGCACCAATTCTTAACACAATTTCCAGCAATCAGACTAGATCACCTGTTCGCGCATCACTCTCTTTTAGGCGATGGATGAAGGAGAGCGTACAAGGAATTTTTGAGAAAAATTCTAGCTAACCCTTTTTTCAGGTTTTCGTTGATAAAAATTATCATTTCGGGGAAGATTTCCAAAATATTGCAAAGAACCGGTCTGGTCAAACTGTCAAATTGGCGCGGCACGTCGTTCCGGATTTTCTTCAAATTCGTGGTTTGCTTACAGAGACTTAATGTGTCAGCCTTCTTAATTACAGAGGCTGTGCATAGGAATACAAATGAGCAGTTACCACAAAGAATAACTTCTTACTAACCAAGCGTGAGGGCGCTACTGAGGATTATTGGCGTAAGATCGTGGTAGTACGGAGCGAGCGCAGCGAGGTCCCTACAGAAACGACCGAGGGCCAATATTTCCCAATACAGCTCAAACAAGCGATGACACTCAGTATTATGTCAGGGCATTCGGGAAAACTTCTTTCATTTTATTTTTTCGGCTATCGCGAACAAAAATATACGGCATCCGTGGAAAATGGTCCGTATGGCAAAATTCAAACCAAATAAGAACTAATCAGGATGCTCGGATTTACCTCAAGATTGTCCTGCCATATAATAGGTTGTTATAACCTTCAAGTTCGAGGTATTTTCGTCGATATTTCATTTTCTCACTGAGAATTTTTGTCTGAAAATACCAGAGTTCCCGCGGTCCTTGACAGTCCTTGCATTAAATTTTTGTTTTCAAGGATTTAAAAACGCTTGAATTTAGACTCAGGTGCTCGAAAATTTCTGAAAAGTCTGGAATGATAAGTGCAGGTGAATCAACGTCGAAGTTTTTTTTGTTTTCGTTGTTGAAAGTGCAAGTTTTTAACACAAATCCCGCGTCCGATTATAATGATTCTTATCTATTTTATACCTGATTGGTGCATTAGTTACCTGGCGCGTGATCTGATGTGTATGCTTGAAGTCACGCTCGTTGGACTTTCGGCCGGTCCTGCACGCACGCTCGTGTTATTGAAATTAAACGATAAAGAGCAATGGTTTTTATTTCTACTAGCTCCTCTGTAATGCAAAATGTCCTTGAATTTGACAGCCAAGGTCCTTGAAAATGACCTAACAAGTCTTTAAAAGTCCTTGAATTAGGTTTTTGAAAAAGTGCAGGAATTCTGAAATACATGTCCTTGCAACTTTTTACCTTGTGCTTGCGTTTTTCTGCCAGAAATTCATTGTAGAGAAAGAGTCACACATGATCACAAGTTGGTTTTTTTTATAGGTGTGGTCGTTAACTCAATACAATTAGTTTTGCTTAGGGAACAAAAATATACGCAAGAGGTCATGTATTTGGTACATTTCGGGCCAAGCTGAAAGATTGGCCTTGACCTCTTGCCTGACAGCTGTTCAACGGATCGCATTACATTTTTTGTCATTTTTTAGCCCGAACTCTTTGAAAGCTGGACGCGCCGCCTATGGCACTCCACGAAAGAAACTTTAAGGAATTTAACTAAAAGAATAAAACTTTAAGATGACATATATTTTGGTTTGTAAATATATCATACAAAATCTTTTTAAAGGCTTTTAAATGGGTCGTGACAGCTGTTCAGCGGTTCGCATTGCATTTTTGACAAAATAGCCCAAAGTCTTTTAAACCTGGACGTGCCGCTTATGCCGGGCCAAGATAGAAAATGAGAGGAATCAAAATAAAAGGATAAAGCTTTAAGATGATGTTTATTATGATTTTTTAAGTATATATGATAGACCTGTTCATAGGCCACTGAGGTTGACCCTTATTTTACCTCTGTGAAAGAGACGCGAAGTACTTTATTTCAACGGGTCACTATTCAGACTTAAACGAGACAGCATATTTAGAAATTCATATTTTCTAAGAGATGAAGGGATCATCTGCTAGCACACAAAATTTAAAGGCGGATTTGCATCGCGTTGTAGCGTACGAGATTGCCGAAGTTGCATAATTTTTCATTGCTCTAAGGGGGGGGGGGGGGGGACAACGGCTATTTAGGCGTATTTTGAACTTTTCGGATTTTCGGAGATAAAAAGGCGCGACAGAACTTTTTGATGTAATTTTCGAAAAAGGTTCATTGAAAGGGTCCTTTAGAAAAAATAAAACGAATTACGAAATTTTGAATCTGTCGGCGGATTCTTATTTACGGTCAGAGGCTCTTAAACATTAAAAGCTTTACCGCCAACATTTTTGTGTCTATCCCTCCTAAAAATTCTGTCGCCAGCGTTGGAGGAATCTTCACCGATTTCCGACGTTAGCCAAGTGTAGGTTCAGACAACACTCTAAGAATTGGGCAGGCAGATACAAGTGAGTTTACAATATATATGAGCAAAATGGCCATAGTAAAGAGATTTTAAAACTGATGGTGAAGTTTGCAGCGTTAGCCTTTCGTCATAGCTATTCGAAGGACTAACGAAGGGCTAACGCTCGAAACATTAGAGACGTCAAGATTTTAGGACGTCACCTGTCTAGGACGCCACCGGAAGTTGGTTTTCACCAAGAAATGACACTGCACATGTCTGTGTGTGAATGGACGACGTTTCACACGTGATGAGTACGCCATTGTTTAAATTTCGCGTCGTGCACAAAACGTGAGTATGTTTTTGTTTTTGGAGCTCAATTAATTCATTTCTTTCGCCGTTTTCGCTGTTCTTTTGTATAATCTATTGTTGACAGTGCTTGTTATTTCATAGAGAGACGATGGATTCCAGTTCCGGGTAAAGTAGACTCTACATGTTTTCCTTATTAACAGAATGGAAAAATTTATCATGTTGAGCATCAATTTATCATTTCATGTGAGAGGTCGGGTGATGTAAGTAGAGTGTATTTATAATCAGAAGTCAAACTCGCAGTTTCTACATGGAGCCCAATCAAAAGTTCTCGAGTGCTGCGATCTTTTTTTTTGAAGTCTCGACACATTTTCCTCCTGATTGCCATTTTTACCAATTTATCCATGAATTGGTAATTTACTGGTTACTTTTATGCCGTTTCCGGGTTCTGTCCTGGTGTACCGGTTCACAAGGGAATTACCATTGTTCTTTCTTCGTTTAGGAGTCATTGGTTAGCTGTTGTGTATTGTTCGGTCTTTTGTATCGGCTCTTGTGAACCGGTACACGAGGACAGAACCCGTTTCCGCGGCTTGAGAATAGATATTTCGGAGAGCTTGTTTTCTGGACAATTACAGTAATATATTTATTTCTCGGCTTACCTTTAAAGTGATTTGAGTCTCACGTAATTGAGAACGGCCGTCCGTAAATATCGCCTGGAGGTGTGCAATCAAGGTAACACGGCAAAATGTTATTTTTTACCTGGTTTTATTCGTTTTTTATTCGCTAGTTTGAATTTCCGCCATTTTGTTTTTGAGTATTGTTTACCGCTGACGCTTTCTATCGCAAGAGAGCGACGAAGGCGCGAGAGTTTCCGGACGAGTCCCGGAGGGGCGAGAAATAACGGGGAGTGAAACCGTTGGAATTCGGCCGTTAGAAACGTGTTGTAAATTGCTAGGAACAGCGCTCGTTGCTAGGAACAGAAATGTAACAGCAAGAACAAATTCATAATGGATCGCGAACTACTTTCAGGCTCGACTTGCAGTGATTTCCATAACAAAGTGTAAGTATTTAAAGTGTTTATTATCGTTCAGAGTTAATCTACTCGCTTTCAAATTTCAAAACAAAGAAAACCGTCGGAATGACAAGCATACAAGCCTTTATTTTGAATTTTTCCAGCAAAGTAACTTTAAATATTTTTGTATTCAACAGAACATTAGAAAACTTTTGTGAAAAGACGGGTCACACTGTTACCGTTGACAATATATACGGAAAATTTCAACTTGAATGTAAGAAGGACGGCCAGCCTATTCAAAACAGAGCAACATTTGGAAGACTACTTCTAAGAGCCATGCCTTCTGTCGTGAAAAAGAAGAAGAGAATTTCTGGAAATCAGCTGTATCGAGCCAAAGGGTTGCGAGCCTCGATGGATGGCTCGAGCGATAGCTTCCAACTTTTCAAACAGTTCGCGGCTCAGCATCGACACTTCATCGACAACAAGAACATCGCAACTATTTCATCTCCTCTCTGCTTCTGCATTAGCTTTAATGGCACAAATTAGTTCATGAATACTTTTTGACCCAGTACCGAAACCAGCGAATGAATGTATGGCTATGCCACCGATGTTCTGTGCAGCGATGGCAGTTGGTGCTGTTACAAAACAATGTAGTCCTTTCTGTCGAATTTTCTCCATGATACATCGCAGAAAGAACGATTTTCCACTGCCGGCTTTTCCAGATTCAAAAACACTATAACTCTTTCAATAATTCTTTCCACTTTCCGCTGATTTTCACTTAAAATCGCCATAACTTCTTGTTACATGTTTGTTTATATTTCTAACGCTTCGCGCCTTCGACCAAAATTCTGTACGAGCTTAGTTTGGCGCCAAATTTGCCACCACATGACGTATTTTGTTGCCATGGCAAGTACAACGAGCGTCATGAGAAGTACACGCCCCCTGATTATGGCTTTAATAATTTTTGATTGGTTGAAAAGAGTCACGCCCCCCCCACCCCCAAATGTTTCACTCCCCGTTATTTCTCGCCACTCCGGGGCTCGTCCGGAAATCTCTCGCACCTTCGACGCCCGCCTGAGGTACAAACCGTCAGCGGTAATTAATACCCAAAAACAAAATGGCAGAAATTCAAACTGGCGAATGAACAACAAATAAAACCAGGAAAAAAAAAAAAAAACATTTTGCCGTGTTCCCTTGGTGCAATATGAAAAAATCGAAAATTCCCGAACTTTGCCAGAATATAGGTCTAGATGAACTACTTCTAGAAAAAATACTTTGAGTTCAATCGCATTTTTATTTTTCGCGAACGGCGGCAAAATCGGTTTCGTGGTTCTCACGAGGTTTAGACAACCATTATTTGAACGTCGCTTGAAAATAAAATAAACAGTTAATGTGACGAAATATTTTCCTAATGAAAAGAACACGTACTTGCAAACAGTCTGAAGTGTTCTTTGCTCTATTCTGTTGCAATCTAAGTTTTTGGGGAGTTTTTGTTTTTTCCCAATATTTCACTCATTTTGGCGGACGAAAAAATAGCAAAATTGAGAGGGTAAAATCGCACCTTGGTACATGGCATGGGGTTATATCGAGTTAATCCAGCGAAATGGTTAGATATTCTTGTCTTCTCGGATAGGGACGAATAAATGGAGGTCCCGCCTCCTGCAGGGTTAGGGGCAGGAGACGTTAATTTCCCACACACGAGATTACTGTGTGATGGATGTCCTCCCCTGGGGTGGGATGGGTGGGTAACAGGACCCCCGTTGATACCAGTGTTTACTACACTGAAGGGGCTATCCTTTATAAATAAATAAAGATGTCTGTCTGTCTTCCTTCATATTCAGTATTATTTGTTTGGAAACTTGAATGTTTGTGAAGGATTCTTTTCCACTTAGTTCACCTCCTCCTCTTTTTCATTTACTAATCTGATGACATTGTTTTTCAAGCTTCATCAGATAAGCTTTCATAGCTCATCTTATCAGTGGTAATTTTTTACATCTTGATTGGTGTAGGAACAGATTTATACTTGTCATGTTATTTTGCCTCTACTTGCAACGTTGTTCCACTTTTGAAGCTGTAAGCTTCCTACATTAATAGATGGGAGAAGATTTATGCGAGTAGGTCTTGTCCTGTATACAAGTGTCTGGGAATCATGACGAAACATCAAGCACTTAGCTCGCAATAACTGATACGATCCTTTGACACTTTCGATATACATACGTAAAATGAACGTCTTCACGTGTAACACACAATCAGATGACTTGTGCGTTAATAATCTTTACCACGGTGCACTTTTGCGCAGTTGTGTATATGTAATGGAAACCTGTGGCTACTTGGAGCTTGTTGGAAGGCCTTGTGGTTGCAGTGGTTCCGACAAATGCTTTATGTGAGGCGATCGAAATATACGCCTTTTATGATCCTGCGCGAGAACTAATGTCAAACCACTTTCAGAATGTAACATAAACGGTAAGTGATTTAATTCACTCTACTGGTAAATCTCTGAATTGAGATGACACTGAGAATGGCAATAGTATTTAACATTAAATAGTAATGCTGATATACAGATCATAAACTATCTTATCCACATACTTACAGTTCACTGTGATGCTGGCCGTAGCTATCGCAGGCGTCCCCACTCCATTAATAGCCATGCATTGATACTCGATTCTGCTGTTTGTTGTCCTAGGTCTGGTTATATTCACAATGGTAAGTAGCAAGCCATTGTGTGGAACATCAGAACTGTCAACCTTAGTCCATTTTATACTGGGTTTTGGTTTGCCAGAAGCAGCACATGTCAAATTCAAGTTGCTTCCTTCGACGACAGTTTTTACTTCTGGTGAGACCGTGACTTGTGGGGCATCTGGTGAAAAGTAGACTGGCTAATAAACTTCGGTAAAAATACATTTCTTTTGAAAGATTATGAGAGAACTCATAACTATCTCTGTAGGCTTTTATTATTTTCATATGATAAGACAGCGTTACATTGACAATTTTATTGCTGAGATTAAGGTTACTGTAAGCTAAATTCGGTCGAAATTTCGTCTATTTGCTCTTCAGTTAGAGAGAGCAGTTAAGTTTTATTTGTGTTAAAAAATACAAATCTTAATAAGAGCGCGAGATAAGGCTGAAAAATTTTCTCAAGGGAACCTGTACCGAAGAGCGAAAGGTGTCCTAATCGGAAAGACCTCCAGCAGAGTGTTAACGTTTTCCGCGGGCTTTCGTTCGGAATCGTAATTTGCATATATATCTACAGAAATGCACGTTAAGCATATATATAAATGAGAAAAGATTCTTCATGAGACCGCAAGAAACAGTCGCGAGAGAGCCAGGGCCGAACCTTGCTTTGCCCATTTTTCCATCTCTCTATCTCAGCAATGAATGTTAGGATTTCGTTAATTTCTTTTCCCCCGTTTCGCGAAATGACATTTCCCGCAAATTTCAAGGGAGTTCTTTTTCGCAAGACTTGCTACGGGAGCTCGATGTAAGGAAGTAAGTAAGTAGGTAAGTAAGTAAGTAAAGACTTTATTTAACGAGGGTAGCACTAAAATAGTAAAAAAATACTAACAAACCCGAGGCCCTCTAAAATTATGTACATTACGGATGTTAAAAACTATGGCATAACTATGAGATAATATAACGAATAATATACAAGAGATAAGAGATAAAATCAGTTAATAGTACAAAAGTATAACTAAATCACAGAATAAAATTATTTAAAAGCTGCTGTTCTTTAAAGAATTTTTTTCCAAAGGGAGTGCCTAAAAGAATTTAGTGACGCTATTTTCTGCTTGGATAGCAGTAAGCTGTTCCAGGCTTGACAGGCAGTCACAGTAAATGTTCTTCGTCCTTCATGACCATATTAACACAAGCTTAAATGAGGTGCGAAAACTGTGAATTTCTTTGGAGGCCGAAACTCAAGGTTTGCTTTTACGCGAGTTACCTCTACTTAAATGAATTAATAGGATGTGTGGATTTGTTGGATTTTCATGAACATCGGCCCGAATGTTCGTCAGATATTAACACTTTTACGAAACTCGAAATACTTCTCTCGTGTCGTTCCAGAGGGTGATAAGAGCCGAAATTTCAAAATAGATTTTCTCAGTTAGCTTATTATCGGCAGAGAGACATATTCGACTTTGTTTGGAGGTCTGTGGTAATTTGGAGGCTGGTAATTCATTCTCTACTGATAAAAAAAGATTCCTTAACGAAAATATGGCCGAAGGATTTCCATCCCATATTTCTATACCAACATTCTTACTGTTTATAATGTTTCCATAGGAAACTGAAAGGGGATCACTCAATAGATATTCAGAATGGCAATTTTATAAACAGGCATAGATCAGGGAAAAAAAATTAAGAATGTGAGTATTAAAAAACAAAAAAATGCAAAAAAATACAAATGTATTTGCATAAAAAGCTAACGTTACCATGATCATTTGTTGACAATTTTTCATGTTTAATAGAACTATTTTCTCATCCGCTTAAAAAAAAAAAAAACAACAACATCAATACAAATGCACTCTAAAATATAATCGAACAAAAACAAAATAGAGAAAAAATATTACGAAAGGACTGTCTGTTTTGGGGAAAACGTTATACTGATACAGCAACATACGTTCGTAAGTTACACTCACCGAAAGAATGCTTTGGAAGCAAAACTTTTTAAATTCGCTGTGGACACCTTGGCCACTCCGAACTCCTCGAACAGCACGGACAATAATGCTACTATTCAGGAGCGATTTTCATGGGAAAGAACAATCACCTTATCAGCCTTTAAAAAAAAAAACCTGAACTGGTTTTCAATAAAGACAAACTCGCCTCGCTCCTTTGGTTTTTCTTTTGCACCGTGTTGCTTGGGCAAACGATGAGAGGTGTTTATCGGAAGAGGCGTTTTGCCCATCTTATCTTGAAGTTAGTTTGGTTAAACTCTTACAAGCAAGAGTGTCATGTAAAAGCCTATGTTCCTTATTTTGTGCTTGTCTAAATATCTGGCCCTTTAATAATCTCGCCTAGATTTTACAATAATTTCGTCATCGCTCGTTTTCGCATCCTTGTGACACGTGGCTACGTTGTTTACGTTACGTTCGAACGCCACACGCAACTTGCCCTATTAGTTTATGTTAAAATTAGTTCTCAAGCGGTTCTCATTTATTTTTTCGAAGACGGTTTTTTGTGTACATTTCTTTTCTTTTTCCTGATGTCTGGTGCATGAGAAATACACAAAGTCGTTTGAATTCCTATAGTCCAAGATAATAAAAAGTAATGAACTGGGCGGGAGACATTCAAATCTCCCGTGACACTATGCCATCAATTGGAGATTTTCCTTTATGGAGGAGCAAACCTTTGAAGGGCCTTCACCCTTGCCCTGCGCTTACTCCGTTTGAAAACACTTTAAGTTGCACCTATTCCCCCCAGCTAAGGTTACGCTAAAAACGAACATAAAATGCGATTCTTAATTTGAGCTAGACCAATAAAATGTTCTAGATTTTTGTCAGTGTGATAAAAGGAGGTGAAGTGGTAATTATAACTAGCTTATAAAAGGTTAGTTTGCCTAGTTATGCAAATTTTTTAAAGCGAAGCCAATAATATTGCGAGTTCAAAGTTTTAAAATGAGGTAGTCGGGTACGACTAGAAAAATCTCATAATGACCAATTAATTATTTTCATGATGAGTATGATTAGAAGTATTTTTATTCTTAATTTTATTGCTTATTACAGCTATGAAATTTCATATAATTACATATAATTATGGAACATTGATCGCCTAAAAGATACCAATTCACACAATAGAATACTTACAGTGTATTGTCACTGCTATCACTCCTTTTATTCCATTAGCATAAAGATTGAACGGGATACAACTGTAATTCAACTCGAGTACTCTTTCATTAACTGAAGTTGTAATCACTCCATCATTGTCTGAGTCATTTAAAAACTCATTTCCTTTGTAGAATCGATACTTTGCAGGTGGGTTGCCCTGTGCACTGCAGGTAATACTGAATGTCGTATTTACAACAACGGTATTAGCAGTCAAATTGGTTGTCATAATAGTGTTTTCTGGGCGGTGTCCTAGAGTGAAATCAAAACAGTTGGTATGAACATACAGTTTACGTTAATAAAATTCTACATGTGCAGTATTAACTAAGTACCTAATTGTTACCTCCGAAAGACAATGAATACAATCTACTTTTCAGAGCACATTTTCAAATTTGACAGGTAAAACGAAATAAAGAGCCACATAACATCGAATAAGTTTTGTTACTAATCAGTTGCAGAAAACATTTATACTCACACCTCTTTGGGAGTTGCAAGTTCTAGAGGAATGATAGGTCAGACATTCTAAAGGGAATGCAGAATGCTGGCTATTGTGGTAATGATCCCAGTAGTATTCCCTGTGACTTTGTTGTAATTCAACAAAACAAGGAATCTTCGGCAAATTTCTTCGTAACTCGCTAGATGTGTTTGGAAATCTGGGACAAAAGTTATGTGAGTCGTTAAGATTACTACGTAACCTGCCTTCTAAGGCAAAAATATCCTTTACTCTTACTTGGCCCAACATGTATATTGGAAAAGAATTCTCAAGAGTAGTTCTAAAAATTTGGAAAGGCTAGATGCCGGTTCAGGGCAAAGCTCGTGTAGACTGGAAACCATGTGGATCATTAAAAGTTCAGCGAGATTATAGTATATCAACTGATAATAAAGTTGCACAGCGAAGTAGTGATAATTATTTGAGCGATACTGTCAAGAATAAACCGCCAAGAATACACGGTTTTCATCTTCGTAACTGAAGTCTTGACAACCCTTGCTACGCCGGGCTATTGTTGTACCAAATTGTATACAAACCCACGTCACGTCTTCGCAGTTGGAGTGGTGTTGTGCTTGATTGTTGGATGCGCGAAGAAAAGTTTTCGAGATAGAGACATTTATTTTGCTCGAGTACCTTCTATTATCTTAACTCAAGGAGTAGAAGCTGAGGAGCTGTCACAAGAGAGGCGTTCGCGGTGGAATTCTTCCGTAAGTAGGGCAGATTTGGCTGATAAAGTTTTGAAGTATGATCGTGTTTGTGGTAGACACTTTGTATCAAGACAAGCAGCGAATAGTTAGGATAAATACAGTGTCGACCGGTACCAAGTTTAAACCTTGGCCATGAAAAAAATTGGAAGAGGAAAAATCTTGAGCAAGCGTCACAACGTGGACAGAGGGAAAACGAAAAGGAAAAGAAGCGAAAGAATCAGCAAGAACGAGAGCGCCGGGCTGCAAGCGGAAAAATTGAGGCAAAGAAACTGAAATGAAATGATCCTGAGGAAAAAGTGTCTGATATTTACTTCAGCAGTGAACTTCCAGCACTCGCTGAATCAGGTTCGCAAACTGAAGACTTTCAATATTTATTTATATTATTTATATTTATTTATAATATTTATATTTATTTCCTGCAGCACCATGAAGAGGTGAAGCGAATGAATTCTATAGCCATGAAAAAAGGTCAACTTCTACACTGGACTACCATCATTTCACATTTTGAACATCGTTTTTCCCTAAACCGAGCCATTTGTAACACGCAAGTCGCAAAATCTGTCTGCTTTCCAAGAACTCATCATGACCTTGATGAAACTCAAACTAAGTATGCCTCCCGCAGATGTCGCTTATCGACATAATGTTTCCGTTTCTGCTGCGTCAAGAACCTTTCTAGCGTGGATTACCTTCATGGATGTCTAGCTTTCCCCGTTGATAAAGGGACTAGATCGTGAAGATCTATTGGATTACCTTCTGCTTTTCAAGAACTCATCATGACCTTGATGAAACTCAAACTAAGTATGCCTCCCACAGATGTCGCTTATCGACATAATGTTTCCGTTTCTGCTGCGTCAAGAACCTTTCTAGCGTGGATTACCTTCATGGATGTCTAGCTTTCCCCGTTGATAAAGGGGCTAGATCGTGAAGACCTATGGCGTACTATAACTTAATGTTTCCAGTTTCCATTAGGAAAAAAGACCATAGTACTGCAAGGTCCATTCTAGGCCGCGTTTTTTCGTCATGGAGGCGGAATATTCTATTCTGACGCAAAATAAAATGATCGTGGAGTCTTACTGACGCAAAAAACAAACAAACAAACAAACAAACAAACGAAAAAACAAAAAACAAACAAAAAAAAACTTAAAAACAAGTCACCTCATACTTCTAAAGCAGCAGGCCGTAGTAAAGGTAAATCAAACAAATATGAGTACTAACTAGCCTAAAATGAGCGCGCAAAATAATGAGTATACTACATGTTGTGTTAGGCGTTCCATGCAATTCCAAGAGATACTAGAGCGTACTTCGAAGTTTTGCATACGTTGCTTTAGCGATTGATTTACGCTTCGTTTGAAGACTTTGGTCTTGTGTTCACGTTTCATTATGAGACGACAACAAAAGCTTAGTGTGTTTTTTAAGCAAAAGAGAATGGCAGTTGGACCTGAAAATCAAGAAGATGGGCTGAATAAGGATGGTGAAGCTGAAGAGGTCAGTTGGACACTAAGTCAACTTTCAGAACTTCAAGAGCCAACGGCCTCAATTTTAACGAGTACTGTGAGAAATTTCCGTCCTACGTGGAAAATTGTTTACCCTTGGCTACAGGATGACGAAGAAAAAGGCATTCATGTTCAATCTGTGTGAAACACGAAAAAAACAATGCATTTACCAAGAGAACGAATAACTTTCGATCTTTTACGCTTGAACGACACGTGGCTCACCAACGCCTTGAGATTCAATGCGATGGGAGTTCCAGCGTGCATTGAGGAAAGCTCTCGATGAAAAAGAAGAGTCAGTGCTGGTTGGATTGGTAGCAGTATACTGGGCAGTAAAGGAGCACCTTCTAAGGCACCAGTATGAAAGTCTCATTTCTTCGCCAACACATGTAGAGCTACAGCGCTCGTACGTAGGTCACCTCAGTTATGGAGAAAATGCACCTTACATAAGTGATGTGAGGGCGAATGACATGCCGGATTCAATTGCTACAGTGATACGGAATAAAATTGACAATAAATTGCTGATCCCTCAATTTGTGAGCCTGTTCATTGACGAAGCACTGACATAGCTGTCCGCTAAAAGCTGGCTATTTATGGTCGTGTTCTTGATCCAGAAACATTTGAACCATCTGCTCACTTTATAACAAACATCAGACTTAAAAATGGAACTTGCAAAGCTATTTCTGAAAAGGTAAAAAATATCGTCGAAGAGAAAGGCCTTAAGCTGGGAAAAGTGATAGACCTTGGTACGGATGGAGCTAGTGTGATGACGGCAACAGAGGAAGGTGTAACCTGTCACTTACAACGTGAAAACCCATTGATGATAAATATTCCCTGCATGGCGCATCGCCTCGAACCGGCCTGGTAAGCTCACAAGCTAGAGCATCAGTGAAGTACTTGAAAGAGTACCAGGAGATACTGACAGGTATTTTTTTCTTCATGAAGGCATCATCTAGTCGAACTAACTAATAGACCTCAGTTAGTCAGAAACTACTAAATGAACCTGTACTGAAAGTAAAGGAAGAACATGAAATGGGATGGTTGGCAGTCTATCAAGCAGTAAAGATGGTCTACAGAAGTCTTGACTCTTTATTAGTTTTCTTTCGTGGCGAGACTAGTGCAAAGGGAAAGGGCTACCACAATAAACTCATACAACATGACTTCAGGGGGGCGGGTAGCTTCTGCCACTACGTATGAAAAATAAAAACATTCCTGGATTGGTTTCCATGTAGCTCTAAACGGCCAAGCAAGGACTGCTCAATTGCTAATTTGACATCATTTGCTGGATAGTTAATAAAAAAATATTTTGCTACTCGCCAAGGCAAAAAATTGTTATGGGAAAATTTCAAAACTAAGTCATGAATGTTGGGCTTCAGTTTGAGATTATCATCTTAGTCAACATGATAAAAACGAATTATGAAAGGGAACAGATAGGGCATAAAGTAACCAGTGTTATTTAACGTTATTTAGTTATTAAAACAACTCATTTACCATACAATATCCAGCCCCTTGCAGTTTAATTTCATAAGGATTTTGGTGTCTTGTTTTGAGTAGGTAGCTAGAGTCTCACCCCTCCCTATAACCCATCTACTTTTTCATTCATAAATAACTCACTTTGTACGAAGATGTAGACATTCCTACTGTCAGGGTGTCCCACACCATTAGTGGCCACACATCTGTATTTTCCTTCATCCTGTTTACCAGTGATGGTCAAGGGAGAGTGCACAGGTCTCTCGTCCGAGAGTCTTATCCAAGCAATACTTGGTTCTGGATTACCATCAGCTATACACGTTAGATTCAGTGTATCGCTTTCATTTACTGTCAGATTGCCAGTAATGAATGAAGTAATATTTGGTTTATCTGTTAAAAAAAAAAAAATAATAATAAAAGACAGCACATGCAGTTTGATTCTTGAAACCTCTGATAAGAATAAATCAGCATCTTCAGCGTCTCAAAGAAAATAAAATCAAAAGTAAACATTTTCGTATCTTAAGTAAGTATAGCTGCTACACCAGTTGCTAGAACTAAAGCTTCACCATAAGGTGCTGCAGCTCCCTTTTTCAAGGAATGTTTCATTCCTTGACAAAATTTAGCGCCAGTTACAAGCCTACACTATGGAATAAAGGAAAATAATTATTCCAACGGTAACCGCGGCTTATTGGTTAATTGGTAGAAATTCTAAAATGACTCATAATCTCTTGAAAATAAGAACGAATGAGCCTAAACGAAAAAAAATGAACACCGATTTACCCCGGTTTTACCACCTCATCAAAGGCGTTTACCACCTCAGGCGTACTTCTCTCCCTTTTATTCGGCCCTCGCGGACTACTTTATCTTATCCGTCCCTGATAATGCCGTTGAGCGGCGAAATCTCGGACTTCTACAATATTTTGCAATATCTTACAGTAATTCAAGGCCACATCAGTGTTTTTGTTGTTTTACACAAAATGTTACTGAAGGACAACATTCAAAGATCGAAAAAAAAAAGCTGAGCCTAAAGGAAAAAAAGTTACTGCTGGGATACAAGGAGGGTTGCTATGGTAGAAGCTTGATGGCTTGTATGTCTTATGCACTGATAAATTCAAAGCTTCACCCCCCAAGTAGACCCACCTCAGCTGAAGCAAGGTTCAAATTCCCTATTACCTCTCCATGAAATGACCTAATTAGTTTTACTATCAAGATTATTGTTTGATCTTTAATTTCTGAAACATTTCTGCTGACCATCAGACAAAGAACACATAACACCATATAAGTTCATAAGAAAAATGTACTTACACAACACTGAGATCTCAACATTACTTGTGCCCACCATAAAGTTCTTGTCAGTGATGGAATATTCATATACTCCACTGTCAGATCTTTGTATTCCCGTTATTGTAATGGATGACTGAATATCTGAAATAATCTGTATGTGAAATCTATCCTTGAAGTCATTGGTAATGATTGGGCTCATGTTTGCAAATTTATTTACAATCACTTCTTGTGAATTACCAGCTCCAATTTTCTTCAGTTGGGCTTGTTGGTGGGGTTCATCAATATTGTAACTCCAGCTAAGAGTGATATTGTCGCCTTCTGTAACATTCTTTGGGTTCTGGGGTTCTTGAACAAAAGATGGCACGGTCTCTGCTAGATATTATAGCAATAAACTCAAACAAGGAAATGTTGGTCAATGAAACCTACAATAACGAGTTAACGAAATAATTTGGATATATCAACAAAGTTGAAATGGTAAATTAGCCACCGTAATGATTACAAAAGCTGACGTTTCGAGCGTTAGCCCTTCGTCGGAGCGAATAGAGGAATTGTGGGTTGTGTGTGCTTTTATTCTCCCATCAATAACGTAGCTCCATTTTCTGCCTTTAAAAGCACACACAACCCACAATTCCTCTATTCGCTCCGACGAAGGGCTAACGCTCGAAACGTCAGCTTTTGTAATTATTACGGTGGCTAATTTACCATTTCAACTTTGTTGATATATCCAAATTATTTCGTTACTCCCACCGACGCAGCCCCAAACAGTTTCTTTGGAAACTATCAGCCTTTATTCAATAACGAGTTAAAATGGGGGAAGGTCCTCCATAAAGTGAGAAACACTTCAGCGAGCTGCTGATAAAGAATACAGAGGTTATTCAAATTAAAGAGAAAGGCTTCAACGAACATTCTTATCTGCGCAATGGTAAAGGTAACTTATATTAAAAGCTTCCAAGCAAACTTTGAAACATATTTTAACAAAAGGTCGAGACAGCAGAAAGCAAATCGTACGACATTTTTTAATTTATAAGACATGTTTCGATGTTACGAACATCATCGTCAGTTACAGACTATTTGAAAAACCGTTAGGGCTATTTAACAAGTAAGCGAAGCATGCATAATTTAATTATGATTGAGTGACAAAAATTACATATTGAGTGAGTAAAGTGTTGGAAAGAATGTAAAGCCTAAAGCGTAATTTTTGTCACTCAATGATAATTAATTATGCATGTTTCGCCTAGTTGTTAAATAGCCCTAACGATTTTTCCAATAGTCTGTAACTGACGATGAAGTTCGTAACATCGAAACATGTCTTATAAATTAAAAAATGTCGTACTCTTCTTGAAAATATTTTAACATGTATCTATCACGATCTGAAACCTGTCAATTGGAGAGAAAAAAAGCGCAGTGTGCGCTTTTGAATGAACAACAGTACTGGTATGGCAAACACACAAATGGCCATAGCGACGATTTTCTCCCGAAAAACACTCAGAGATCTTACGGATCGTATCGTTCATTTATAACGACGATTAATTCTCGAGGAGTTACCTCAGTTCAGTTTTAAATGTCATAGAAATGTTACAAAATTCAGATATTAAATGAATGAGAGTCACAATTTGATATATGTAATTGTTAGCTGCAAACACCTCTTGTATTAATTTATTGAGTTACTTCTTGGGTAAGATTATTTACTTACATATGGTTTTAAGGCCGCGTTTTTTTTAAAATCTTAATTCAAATCAAATTTAGTGTCACAAGATTCAATTCGAAATCAATTTTTGCGAAAGTTACTACGTGGTCATGACGTACAGACCGAGCGCAGTGCGGTCCTCACTTCATGACCGAAAGCCAAATGTTTTCTCGTCCGGTCCGACCAAACTTAGTCAATAAGCATTTTATCATATGACCACAAAGAATTGAGAATTTCAACCCAAACAGGAAGCGATACTTGTGCACACGCAGCCAAACGAGCAGAAAATTAAATCTGTAACTAAAACTTTTCCTCAATTTTTTCCAGTGAGAACAAGAAACTTCCAGTTCCTTGAAAAACGCGACTCTTTTTTTTCTCATTTCTGTTTTTCCTTACGTTTTTGCAACATAGCGACGTGAGGGGAGCATGCGCAGAAAGATTGTTCCGGATCCGGACCGGCTGATCGTAATAGGGGTCTTTCCTTAAAAATTCTGCCCAGCCGGTAAAACGAGATAGATGTTTGAAAATAATGGAACAAAACTGAAAAAAATAATGAATATAGCGAATATTGTTGAATAATAGCCAAGACGACGTCGAGGGAATTATTCAACTATATTCAGTGAGCTGGAAGTGAATGATTTAGTACAATTGCTCATGTGCTATCGAATTTTGTTTAAACTCTTTCTTGCTAAATTAATTCTGTTATAATTCTTTTGATTACTCGTATAAGATAAGCAGCCGGTATCAATGAGAAATTAACAGGTTTATTGAATCAAATCCGCAAGAGCTTCATATCTCTCATTTGAAAATTATTACCCCAAACTGAGTAGTACACTTATTGCTCTTCAGAATTAAATTTTTTCTATCGCGTTTATCACTTCCTCGGTAACATTGACAAAACGCAAGGCAGCCATTTTGAAATTTAGCGCCCCTGCTACAAACACCTCGCGCGAGGTGGATATGTTGAATTGCGTCGACCAATGAGAGCGCGCATGTCTCTATAATCACTGAAACAATTATATTAGTGTATAATAATAAAAAAAAAGCATTACTATCTATGCTAATCACCAATTCATTGGCAGTAACAACAACAACGACAGAGCGATTAACTAAAATTCCGTATGATAATAATGACAGTAAGAATATTTATGATTGCAACAGTAATAATGATAGTAATACCAAAGATAAATATTAAAAAAAAATATCGTACACATGGACATGATTTTTGAGGCACGAGGGTGTCCTTCGGGAAAAAAAAATATTCGTATGTGCGCAAAATTTAAGAAACTCCCAACAAGCTATACATCAGAAGAAAGTTTAATAAATTTAGTTTACGATAAAAATATAATTTAAGCGATTTTTCATTTACGAAGTGTCAGGCGTGAAGTGTCAGGCGTGAAGTGTCAGGCGTAAAGTGTCAGGCGTGAAGTGTCAGGCGTGAAGTGTCAGCAGCCAATAAGGCGTGAAACGACCGAGGGTCCATCTGTTGAATTTATTGAATATGGATCCCGCAGCACAAGCAAAATGGCTGCACAGTCTTCTTCACAACGCATCAATCAACAAAAGGCCTAGGGTGTCGGGCTTTTACGAAATTCTCATTGGTTGTCTAGATATCTAAAGTTAGAGTAGCGTAGAATATGCGAGACGTGTTGCATAAATAGACGCCACATGAAAAATATTTTAAATATCAAATTTCCCGACACCCCCTCGTTTGTCATTATACCTGAAAATTGGTCAAATCTGCGAAGCCTATTAATTTTCTCAAAGCGTTTGTATTCCTCTCAAAATAAAATGCTAGATTATAACTTCTAAAGGCTTTGTAAACAACTTGTGCCACACCAAGAGGCTATCTCGCCTCCTGAAAACGAAAACCTCGACCACTCAGTGGAGTGTAGAGGAGGACAACACAATATTAGGCAACCTAAAACCCGCGGTAAAAATGGAGAAACCGAACAAACAAAATAACGAGAAGCAAGATAACGAATCGACAGACAGCTTTCAAAATTACTTTTCGAGGCGATTGTAAATTCTTTTTGTATCAAGGCTGATACTTACATAAATAAAAAGAAACCTCGTTTTTAACTTAATGTATGTCAAAGTTTGGTTTGACGGCGACTTCTTTGCTCGAAATCTGGACGCCAGCGCGGAGTGGAGTACTAGTCGCTTTTACCAAGGATTTCCTTCTTTTCTTGACAAAATGGTACTCTTCTTTCTTGTTTGAGTCCATTTTTTTTCTTTTTACCCAAGGACTTTTTTCTGCTTATGAAGTTTCCATAAGCAAAGATTTTTCCACAAGCAAAGAGCTTCCATGGGCGAATTTTGTCAAGTGCGCAATGTATACAAAGTAGGTAAATAATATGAAGAGGAACGGTGGCCGCGAAAATTCCCTTAGGGGGCTCCCCAAGTACAAGGTTATGACACCTTCCTGATTTATTAACTTTTATTTGAAAATACGTTTTTCTAAATACCTCGGGCGCTTTTGCAGATTTTTTAAAATCTTTTCCCCCAAAAGTTAGGTAAAATGTTTGACTTTGATTTAGTCAACTAAAAGAAAAAATGATTTTTTGGCATCTTAAGATGGGAAGTAAAGTTAAGAGTCTTTGTGATTTTGGGGAGGGCTTTTACGCATTCGTATAAATGGTGAAGAAGGGGGAATAAGAACGAACGGACTAGGTGACATGATACAAGTTATTATCACTTTGTCGGGTATTGTGCTGCATTTTGTTGGAAAAATTGGCGAATTTGGAAAAGGGAGAATCACACAATCGCACGATGTAAGCAGCCAATTAAATCATCAAGCCAAATAGAGCCAATTTCGCCGTTACAAGGCACAAAACCGGAGAAAGCTTGACATACTATATTAAGCAGTGCGGAAACTTGCTTTTCGGACGTTCTTAGTCGTTCGCTTCTGGAAATGACGCCTGTGGTAGTTTTATAGCCGTCAAAAAGCTATAGTCAGGATCTCCGCCATCTAATTCTTTGACTGTTTTTCGAACTGAGGTGTCTGTATTATTAAGTTGGCCACGTAGTGTAGAGGGAAAAGTCCATTTTATGGTTGCATCTACAACAAAGACTGAACGGACTACGGTGGGATAAACTAGTTTGAGCAATTAATGGCGGTGTATTGTGCAGCAATTGAACACATGCAAGTAGTCTATGGCTAAAAGGAGCAAGCTAAATGATGGGAATTTTAGCAATATTTTGGAAATGATTAACTCGGAACATAGGTTTTAAACTAGAATTTATTATGAACATACTTGTAAAGTAAATAACTAGATTGGGCCTTTGCTCTAATCATACACGCAGCTAAATATCTAAATGAATTCACTAATTTATTAAAGTGCCTATGACAATAAAATAACTGAAGTTTCAACAACGTTTCGTTAACTCTATACCGTTGTATTACAATGCTCACTTTTAGTGTTTAGGTTTTCATGCAATCCAGTTTTCTCGTCATTTGGGACAGTAATGTTTTTTTTTTTTTGGCGCTATTTCTCTTTTTAATGAACCGGGTATGGGTGCAGATGCAAAAAAAAAAAAAACAACAACAACAACAACAACAACAAAACAACGCAAAACAAAACAAAACAATGGGTAAGACAGATCATTCGCGTTTTCCTCTCATCTCAGGATGATTCTGGTTGATGTAAATGAGTTCGGCACGCTTTTAGAAATCAATGACTTTATGCATCATCAAGCGTCACTTGACTGGCATTCTAATAATAAATAATAATAACTTTATTTATATAGCGCTCATATCCTGAGCTCATGGCGCTTTACAACACTGTACGGGGGACTTTGCCAGACTGCTAAGCAGTTTACAATCAATTAAAGGCGAATCTGACAGATGCCCCCTCCCCCCAGTTCCCAGTAAACAGGCCAGACCACATCACAGTAATCTCGTGAGTGGGTTTTTTAACGTCCCCTGCCTAACCAAATTAACTAATTATAGATGCAGGAGACGGGACCTACGGTTTATTCGTCCTTATCCGAGAAGACTAGAATGTCTATCCATTTCTTGATGTTATAGAAAGGTAGCACAGTCTCCTCAGTTATTTTAAGACCTTGAGTGTTGGTCCGGCCGGGGCTTGAACCCTCGACCTCCCGCACAACAGTCCGGCGCTCAACCAAGTGAGCTAACCGGGAGGCGCATTCACTGTTTTCTACAGGAAACTAGGCATCAAATGTAATGCTGTCATTGCCTTAGTTTGATGATCGTCCTGACCTTTTTCTGAGACCAGGTCAATCGCGATTGGTGTCAGACCAATCGACCAATGGGTTTGCTTTGCTCATGCCACGTAACCCCACATGAAAAATGGTCTGATTGCTCGTACCTTATCGTCACTTCATTATCATTTAAAATTCAAAACCATTTGCACAGCTGTCCATCGAGTATTTTGTGTCTTTTTTGAAAATCACGCTCTTTCGAGGAAATGTCTCTGCGATCTTTACTTAATATTAAAAATTCGAATACTTTCGCTTCATGATAGATCGAGCCAAAAGTAATTTCAGACCCATTTCGGGTCTTCTTACAAACCACACTTTTTCAGTGCTAGTGTTTCCTTCTCCGACCCCATCGAGCCCAACAGTTTTCATACCTATCCTGTATCTCGTGAAAAAAATCCGCACATTACGCTATCGTCAGCTTTTAAGCTTATCTAGAAACCACTTCTCTGCTACGTAATCGACACTCAAAATCACAAACTTTCGATATCTAATCGCTGGAAGCCCAAATTTTATCGTAGACATTAGTCTGATCAGTGGTTTTGAAATTGGCGCTCTTTAACGTCATTGTTCTCTAGTTCAACCATGGAAGGTCTACTCAGCAATTTTAATGCCACATCATAAGAGATTACAAAGACGCAAGCAAAAGCTCACATTTTGGTTTCGCCCTATTGACATTCAGTGCTTAGCCGCCTGCTGATGAGTTCGACGAAAAGGTTTTTGAAGTTTAGGTAAAAAAGCCGTCACATGTCCCTGACAACAGCAGGCTGAGGTAACATTTTTTCGAATCCATCCGATCTAATTATTTCTGGAACAATAAGTGTGAAAAAACCACATCTTAAAAAACCACGTGAATTAAGAGCGGAATTAAACGTGATTCGCGAACCAATGTACGTATTGTTCTTGAACGGTTGTGGTTAAGGTTTGACCAAGGTTCTGATTGGAGATGGACTTCATATGGATTGATAAAGTCATAAAAAAGACCACTAAGAGTTCTTGAACAAACAAGATAAGACATCTCGTCGTCTATTATTTAACACAATATGAATTAATTTTTTACTACGCGAGCATTTAGGATAACGAAAGGACAGTTTGTCGCCCGTTAGCGTTATTCAGGTCTAATACTCATTTAGAGCGTCACCCTCCGCCATCTCTCCATTTTTATTGTTTAAAGGATCCTATGATGTGGACGTAAACTGGACACAAATTCATGCAAAAAAGTCTTACCTGCTGTAGGAATGATGACAAATGCGGCCAGAAAATATTGTAGGATCAACAGGACTTTATACATAACTGAGAGTTTCTTTCAAACCAAGACTACGAAAACGAAAGAGTGTATTAAGAGCAATTCTCCGAGAAAGTGAAGCAAAGTTGGAAATCAGAATTTTTAATTAACCCCCCTTCATTATTTGTGCGAAGGTAAGTTACCTGAGGGGATGAACAAAAACAGCCATATTTGGATCGGGAGACGTGTCATTGCCATGGTAACCGAGATTGATCACGTCGGCCTGACGTTGACCAGAAAATTCACTCTCAAGAAGTAAAAATTAACGAATCTGGTTCTCGGGTACATGCCAACCAATTTAAAAGAAATTCAACCAAATGGTAGAGGTACTCTCCCAGTTTGTAATATTAACCTATGAAGTATTTTGGGTGTTATGATCAAGAAGACAATGCTCGTCCTACTATGTTGCCTGTAAGCCATTTTAACAAGCAGGAAAAACAAGCACAACCATAATCCGAATTTCTCCGAACGTACTCTTTCCCAAAAAAAATAAATTAGCAGCAGAGCTTACATAGATATTGAAGTTTCTAAATATCATAGGAGAAAATTACATTTTGGCAATGGGCGTTGAAGATATCCGAGGCAAGTTGCAAAAACTTGCAAAATTGGAAATTCTGAGGGCTCCAATATCTGACTCAAACGGGCTTTAGATAGAGAATATCAGCTTCAAAAGTGTTTTCTATCATCTTATCTGTTATCTGCATTTGATTGATTAGGTTTTGACCGACGAATTTGATGAAATATAAACTGAAACAAAGCCTACCTTGCAACTTTTGGAAATTTCTTCATGATACTTTTTTCGCATAGTATGGGTCTCTCCTCAGCTCGCTCGCTCCATTTTCGTTACCAAATCTTGTACAGACTCTAGCGAAAGGGTCAAATCTAACTGGCTAATTACGAAGTCCAACTCAACCCACTAAATTACTTTCTACCCTACGAGGAGGAAAAAATAAACTCATCCCATGTAAAATCATCGGACGGAAAGAAAAATAAAAATAAGTTCCATCGGCGCTGAGTTGTAGCGAAAATAAGATAGTTCCTCCTTGGTTGCAATTTTTCATTATTTGAATTATTGTGTACTAGACTGTATTCCTTTAGTAAGACCTTGTTCTGTTGTTTAATAAGTTGTGAAAGAAATGTCAGGCTGACCTATATGTGCCAGCTACGTAGGGTTCAATGGACGCTTTTTTATGAAGCCAACAAGATTCCTTAGTCTGTAGGAATGATGACGAACCCAAACAAACCCAAAACTTCAATAAAAACTTTCTTTATGGGAAATTAAGTGTTTAACAATCTGAAGACGTTCATTATACCAATTTGTTTAGATCTACATCAATGGAGTAGAACCAGGAAAAACCAGCTGGTGCTCCTGCATGTTTCTCACTCAATATGAATTTTTTTTTGGTCGGAGGAGGACTAAGGATAACGAGAGACTCTTTTACAGGACTGATTGTCGCCCTTTAGCGTTATTCTGGTATAATAGGGACCTTAAGCAGTCAGGACGGCAACGCCAAGGAAGACTTCGAGTAAAAAATGAATTTCTACTCTTAGTGAGAATTTCAAACATGGCTGCAGGAGCTTACTGTCTCATATGGCGCTACAGCTCAACTTCAGCATGACGTATAAAAGTAGCGTTGAGTTCCAAATGAAAATTAAAATAATTTGTCGTCGCGGTTTCGGTTCGCAGACGACGAAAATTTTGGCGATTTCACGTTGTTGTTTTGCATAGGACGGCTAAGAAATGTACAAAGTTTCAAAATGCACGTGCTGAGCTATTGTTCTGCCAATTAGATCTCATGTTTTTCCACGTCCTCGTTGCCGTCGTGGTTGCTTGAGGTCCCTAATACTCATTAAGAGCGTCACCCTCCGCCATTTCTCCGTTGTAATTGTTTAAAAGATCCTACCATGCACGCGAACTGCTGAAGGAATGATAACAGAAGCGGTCAGAAAATATTGAAGGATTTAACAGGACCATGCACATGACTGAGAGTTTGCTTTATGCCAAGACTACGAAACCGAAAGACTGATTCCACTCAACACTTACATGTACAATATTTTGTCACGAAATCATGTTTATGGCATGTCACCCTCTATTAAAAGGTCATTTCTGGCGCTAGGCAGTCACGTGTGTACATAATTAATAATGCGGTTCGACTCAATCGACTAAATTACTCTCATCCCATGTAAACTCATCGTACGGAAAGGAAAATAATGATATGTGCTATCGGCGCCGAGTTGTAACGAAAGCAAAACAGTTTAATTATTTGATTTCTTCTGTACTGCATCGTACTTTTTTTGCAGTCTGATACTGTGTCACCGTACCAACGAAATAGTGAAGGCTGATTCTGTATTTCCTTCAAACGTTGGGAAACAAATGAATAGATAACGAAAAAAATTAAAAGAAAACAGCAACAAAACAGCAAAAGCAACAACAAACATCGAACACAGGATTCTCTTGTGAAGAGATCTGAACGAAGTGGAGTACATGTTAATGTACACATAATAAAGAATGAGTTACAAGGAGTTTCGAAGACTACCCCTATGATAGATTTTAGAGGCTGTTATTACTGGATTTATTTTTAACTGCCTGCTCTTTTTCTGTAACTTAACTGTCTCTGTGACTTATGGTTAAATGGACGCCTTATGAGAAACCAACAAGATCCGTTAGTCTATCAGAATAAATGATAAACATAATCCCAAATGAATTGAAAGCTTCCCTAGAAACGTTCATTAAATGAGAATATGATTGTTTTGTTTTCAAGGTAAAATTTCCTCAGTGGTATCTCATTTCACCATCTAGGACTACCTCGGAAGCATACTTTTCTTTAATTTTCTTCAGGGGAGGAGGGGAGACTGGTGGCTACAAGGTCACACATCATTAGTCACTACTAAATTACTTGTTTGTCATCTTTATTTTTCTACTACATTCCTTTTACGTGCACTTTTTAAGAAAGATGGAGAACATGCAAACAAGAATTTAAAAGCCGCTTTAAGGAGGCTTCCTTATCATCAGACAAGTTTAAAGATTAGATTGGTACTTTTTACGCCCTTATTTAATGGATTCATTGGTATGAATTTTAGCTTTTTCAGCCTCATTTTGAAATATACAAGTTTGTGTGTTAAGCCAGTTGCGAGTAAGATACTGCACATGATTACCGAGAAAACTTGAGACAATGAACGAGGTATAAGTGACTTAACGTCTATACGTTTAAGTCCTCGACGTTTGCGTACAACTGCTTGTTGTACATTTTCATGTTGATCAGCTGCTGTAAAGCGAAAATTTATATTCAGTTTTTCTCACCTCTCGAAATATGTAACATCTGGAGACCTTAAAGGGCCATTTTCATCCGAGATCCTTTGCAGTCGTTTGTTTTTGTTTTGGAATCACGCTATTGTTAAATGGCGAACTCTGATAGTCATTCACAAACACTATTAAAAAGAAAAACAAAGATTTGGTGAAGAACACAGTAAAAAAAATTTGCAGCTAAATATTTGAGACTGAAAAATCATAAATCGAGTCTGTGTATAAAACTTGAACAAAGCTTACTTGATGTTGAAGGAAATTGTTCGGCTTCAACACTAAATAGAATATAAACAAATAACCAATATTGGCCAAAACTGATTTACTTTACGCATTTCAATTATAGAATAATGACATGTACAAATGAGATCGCTTACATACATATCTCAGGATCTCAAGTAAAAATCAGTCAAATAATTATTCTCACCACGAAAAAATCTCCCCGGAGTCTCTACTTCCATCGTAGGAACAATGCAATAACATTTCTGCAAAAGCACTGTCTGTAGTGTTACCGAAACCCGTTGTTGTTTTCCTTGCCCTCCATAAATCATACACAGACTCTCGAAGTCGAATAACCTTTGCCGAGCCGGGCAGACCCGGCCTTCCTCTAGACCGCTTAATTCTTCGGCGGCATCAACTTTTCAAATGACGTTTTTCACCGTCATACATGTAAGAATTAAAAACTACTTACTGATATGGATACTACGATAGTTTGTTGTTCGCACACGATTCAAGATGGAACTTTGAAATCCCTTATTGGTAAGATGGAAGAAGATATCAAAGCGATACCGCAACTTCGAGGAAAATAGCGTATTTTTCATATATGAAAAATGATCTGGGCGTGCAAGGCATCTCGTTTGAAAATGGCCTTTAATTATATTTTGATGCAAGCTATCAGTTGTCACGATAACTACTCGCTCGTGTCCATAAGCTAATGAGATGTAATATTACGTGACTTTGATAGACGCTAAATAGTAATTAAATATAAAGGTATATTTAGCGTAAACGGCTGAGTCTTTATCCCACCATGAACAAATTTCACTCTGTTATGATTATCGAAAGTCTCGCCTTGTGTAGAGTTTCCGTTTCCTTGAGCTGCTTTCTTAATTCAGTGAGTGTTGGTCACTTTGCAAGCATCTCATCATGATCTGGTACCTGGTACTCATGAGATGGAACATGTTCAACAAACAAACGAGCGTGTGAAAGTGTAGTGTGATCGTCCGTGTGAGTGTAGTCCTGAGAAGGACAACCTGTCTCGACAACCTGTGCGGAAGTGATCGTCAGAGTCAAGTGAATAGTTGTTGTCAGTAGAATGTTCTTATTTCAGTTCGTGTAAAATGATTGGTCAGTTTTGCCGTGATGTTATTGGCTGTAAGATTCAAGGGAAGTAAGTCGGTCGTGAGTGATCTGTTTCGATCCGTAGGTAAAGTTAGGTCGTTCTTTTCGGTTCGGTTCGCTTGTAGTGTTTATGCCGCGCCGTGAATGAGTTTCTCATTAACAGAAAAGAGAAAAGATTTGAAATGAATCCTGTTTGAATGAGTAAAAGTTTTAAATAACAACAAAGGTTGAGCGAATTGGACTTTCTTCCAAGTTTTACAGTTGAAATGCCTAGAGGGCTTTGCAAGTCGTATGATTAATGTAAGTACGTCGTCTTAGCTTGACTCTTTTTACCCAGTTTAATCCGTTAATATTGTTCTATAATCATACTCTATCATCGATATGCTTCTTTGATTTTCATGAAGTGTTATATAAATGACGTGAAGTGTTATCATGACTTTGAAAATGCCATAAAGGACAATTCCATACATGATACATGTAGCTCCATCTAAAGGGTAGCGAGATGAATATCGACATAAGGATACCTTAGAAACAGGTCGAGTAAATCATCAAGGATATTGAGTGTTAGCCCTTGACAAACTAGGTTGGGTAGGCAGTGTATGAGGCAAGTCTTGTATTGGCAGTCTGTAAATCATTTTTTATCTTTATTCAATGGTGTCATTACATATGCGTCAGCAACAACACTGTATTTTAGTACGTTTTGGCTACCACTAAAATGAAGGGTTTTAGAGCTAATTTACATAATTTCTTAACTCTCACTAATAACCTATAAATTTCGTAATTTTTTATTGATATACTATGTTACGAGGATCGAATTATTTTTACTGAATCTGTCAAGCAATCCCAGACTTTTCTAGAATTATCTATAATCTGTAATATTCCAGAAACTTCTTTCATGTGACTCAGCAGTTTCCAAAAATAGTACAACTTGTAATACGCTATAAATAGTGATAGAACATCCTAGATAACTAAAGTAAATGTTTAAAAGCTGGCTTGTGAGAAGTACAAAAGAGATTTGCCCGAGGGCTTACCCTCGTGGCTTGCTGACTGAACTTTTGGAAGCTATGATATGACGAGGCTATGACCTTTTGACCTTGCGATATCCGGAGAGAAGAAAGGGATGAAAAAGACGATAGTCGAGAGAGGAAGAAGATAGAGAATACAGAGTTGACTATGGAGTCCTCCGGAAGAGTTTGTGTACAAGGAAAGAATGCGATAAATCAAGAAAGCCAAGAGCTGTGGTCTTCAGTCGGCGGATGTTGGAATTGGAAGTTGATCAAGACGACGAACACTTGAAGCATGAAGGATTGTAAGCCTGCTTTATGAACTGCTTAACTTAATCTTTAACCTAAGTAAATTAGACAATGTAAAACTAATTAAATAATAGTTAAAATGGGTAACTGCTTGTTGTTACATTTTTGTTGCGTGCCATACATCGTACTCGGGAGTCTATTTTCATATATGCTTTGTTAGTGGACATTTGTTGGTCATTCGTGCACGTAACAACTACTTCACAGTTTTTTTTTTTTTTAACCTCAAAATGTCTGATGTTAAACAGACGTATTTCCTCGAATAACAGCCGGGGGCGATTATTTCTTTTATTCGCACCAAAAGGGGACAATTATTCGAGGGAGGGCGATTATTCGAGAAAGGCGATTATTTCAAATATTTCTCACAGAAAGTCGTGCCTCAATATATATTTTTTCATTATACGACAAAAGAGAAGAAGCAAAAGCATATGACGACTTTGCGGTCGGTTCGTATAAAGATCGAAAAGACAGCAGTGGCGGCTCTGATGTTCTAGTTGGGCAATTGAACTTTCCAGTGGGGGATCCAGGGGGAGGGTCGGGGGGTCCGGACCCCCCTATCAAACCTGACGCTTACAACTTTGAGACAAGATCGTATATCACTTTTAACTGGCTGATTTTTGTAATGAATCCAAATAAACGGTAAGCGGCCAAGGAATTACAACGTGCATCCGCGACTGGTGGAAGGGGGTGTGGGGGAGAAGTAATTCGCCTCAAAGAGTCCAACAGTCCTTTCTGAACCAAAGTTTGGATCCCCCCAATTAAAAATTCCTGGATCTGCCTCTGCTATCCCATCTCGTTTGCACTTTCCTGAATGCAGAAGATAGCAATGAAGGCGATGCCGAGGTTATCGGAAAGCGGACTTAAGAAAACGGACTTGTTGTTCCAGCGATTTATTCATTGCGAACAAGGAACAAGAACATATCCGATGTGTTAACTAGAGAGCTCCAAGCAATAAAGGAATAAGCGAAGTATATGAGTCGGTGCTTTTGTAATCATTCAGCGGTCACGGAACAATTAAATAACAGCGTCTTTGTTACCCAAGGTGCCAATTTTTAACTTGAGAGGGAGGGGGTAGGAGAAAGAGAAAATGGCGAGGGGAGGGGAGGGGGCGATTATTTCAAATATTTCGGTCAAAGGGGGCGATTAATCGAGGGACGGCTATTATTCGAGGAAATACAGTATTGATATTCGCTGTAGCTAAGAAAATTTCGTGTGCACAACTGTCGCATCGATTACCTCAAAGAACTGCTTGCCCTTGGTTTTCATTTTTGCACTGAATAGTTGGATTGAATATTTCCTGGAACAAAACCCGAAAGTAATTAAAAGATCCAGACTTACAGACTGAAAATAGGCAATAAGTGCAGTAACATACGCACGGGTTACGGTAACATTACTCAATGGCTATCCGAACCATACACATTTCTTGACCAGTGGTTTCTGTAACAAAATTAAATTACACCAAATCTAACTACCGAAAATAAATGACATAAACGAAATAATAAACGAAATAAACCCGGCAAAAGGAAAAATTGAAACACACCTGACGGTTTGGATCTTGAAAGAACACGACACGTAGCTAATATAAAGACATACCACACCAACCTGTTCGCGCGAAAAGTTTCATCCATGTTACCTACTGAAATAGATATGTTGACGCGAGGGGACTGAACCCCACCACTTATAACGGACCGCTGGTCCCCAAAATTTGTTGAGAAGTGTGTGATTTGAGGGCATTACACCACCACTTAATGAAACATTTCTTGAATGTTATAGCGTAATTTCTAGAAAATTCGTAACAACATCGAGAAAAGCAACAAATCAAAGAAACCAAGATGCTTGATGATTGGAGACAAAAGTATAGTCTGGAAGCCGTGGAAAGGTGCCTTCCATTGGGATCTGTGAATCCAGTTTTTCTCTTCCACTGCATGAGCAGCTTACACTCAGCCACATTCAACTGGATCCTGCTTCAAGAATGAGAAATCACTTGGCAGAAGATGTACTTGAAAAAAAATGCTTATCTTGATGCAGGTTAGCATTACAACAATAGTCAATGGTGAACTATTCAATGTTAAATTGTTTTGTTTTTTCATAATCCCCGTTCCCTAAAATACAGACAAAACACTGGTAATAACACCTGCCTAATTTCAACCACAAAACCAATTCTTATACTAAAAAAAAATTGGTGAATTAAGTGCTGAAACTCATTCCTCATTATTTGTGTTTTTTTTTGTTCAGTTAATCTTTGGCAGAGTTATCAAGATCACATCATGTCATCAATGGAAGACCAAGAGCTCAACGATGGAACCCCCTTGAACTGTGCACTTCAACTCTTTCAACACACTGCAGAAATTGTCGACTTGTTCAACTTTAAATGTCCACTAAGAAACATGAATGACATCATGCTGAAAAAGTTGAACAGTTTTTATTTTTTCATGTTGGATTGGAGAGAGAACTTAGTACAGATGACAATAGCCCATTATTTTCTGAATTACCCTTGGCCTCATTTTTTCAAAACGAGTCCTGGTGCTCATCCTTTCATATGATAATAAGTATTCATTCACATTGCAAATTAAACTCATTTTCACAAGAGTGGTTGAGCACCAGGCCTCATTTTGAAATAGAGGCCAAGGGTAATCCGGAAATGGGCTATTCATCATTTATCTCAAGCAAACTGTGGTTTGATCTACAGTCAATGTGCCTTGTTTTCCATGTCCTGGTGCAGGTGAAACTCCACAAATTCCCACACTCATGTATTAAGCTTGCCATTGTCAATCAGGATTGACTGTAGAAAACCACTTTTCATTTGTCAGGTGAGATCTTGCAATGGTCAGAACAAGAATCCAACTCTGAAACAGCTGCCAGGAGCGCTGCTCTTTACATATCCTGAGAAATCTTTATCACTGAAGCGCTCTTTGTTTACGACACCTTGAAGATTATAAAAGCATCGTTCGTTTCTAAGAACAAAATGAATCATTATTCGTTTCTAACAACAAAATGAAGCGTTGTTCGTTTTGTATGTACTCGTTTCAAACTCACAGACATTTTTTAAGCTTGTGAAACTTTATCCTGGTTCTTAACAATTCCATGAAAACTTTGACTACACAGAATTTGATTTACTTCAAGAAATTTGGAAGGGAGTTTGGTTATTCATTCATTCTCATTTTACAATCTGGTGTAGATGACTTAATGATTTAATACTTGGCAAAGAATTGTGAATGGAAGACTTTGAAGAGTTTGCAAACCCACAAAAGGACAACTAACTGGACAAATAAGTAATAACAATTGTAATTGTAATTAAACAATGGTAATTCAAATTTTAAACTTCTAGCTAGAATATGCGAATATGTCTTGTCATAATAATGGGTTTATTGCAACTACTATTCTTCAATTTACCAGACCATGAATTTTGTAACTTAATTGGTTCCTGCACCCCCAGCCTGTCTGAAAGACTCGCTGATAATATTGATCTTCTGAATGTGCTCCTTAATCTGGACAAACATGATGAAAGGGACTCTGACCATAATTATGCTTAATTCTCCATGCTCAGAATACTATGAAACTTCTAAATTAAATAAGTTATTCAATTCATCTTACAGCTCCAGGAACTGTAATATTAGAAGTCTAATGAAAGATCTGCCTATCTTAGAAGATTGGTTATACTCTTTAGATAAAAAAACCTGATATATTAATTAGCCATTTTAGAAACAAAGCTGAACAGCAGATCTATAATTAAACATAGACATACGCCAGTACCACTTTTTTCATACTGATTCTAAAAAAGCTGCCAGGGGTGGTGCTCTTTACATATCCAACAATCTGAAAACCATACCCAGGGCAGATAGAAAGTTTACGATGCCTCTAGTTGAGTCCTGCTGGACAGAAATTATTACTAGCAATAACAAACCAAATTGTTTATTATTATAGGATGCATATATAGACATCCTTTAGCTGATGTACCAGATTTTATACAAGAACTAAAAAACACGATTAAAAGCTTAAGAAACAGGATCGGAAACAACACATTTATCTAACACCTGAGATGTAAACATAAATTTCCTGAAGTACAACGAGTATGCTAACACTAAGATTGTATTCATATGCTGTATTCTAACAATTTTCTCCCACTCATCACCAAGGCCACTAGATTCACAGATCACTCTTCTACCTTAATTGATCATATTTATACTAATGCTCCCAATTAAAATACTACTTCTCGTATAGCTCTGGCTGACATATCTGACCATTTGGAATGCCTGTTTTCTGCATCTGTAATGTATTCACCTCTAAAAACAAGCAGATAACATATTATAGAGATTGCACTAGTTTTTGCAAAGAGCAATATTTAGCTGGCCTCAGCTAAATTAACTGGCCAGGTTTATATTCCACCTGCACTGATCTTCATGAGATAACTAATACATGTATAAACAAAGTGAAATATAATTATTGTCAATAAGCATAACTCTTTAAAAAAAGTAACCAATTCTAAAGTGAAACAATTCAAGAAACCTTGGCTAACACAAGGGCTTTTAAAATCAATTAAAAGGAAACAAAAGATGTATAAATTGCATTTTCTCAGCAAGAATTCAAGGAAGATAAAACAGTACAAACAATACTACAATCTACTTAACAAAATAAAGGCCAAAGCCAAAGATAAATATTGTAACAAATATTTTCAGCTGTACAAAGAAAATCTGAAAGAAACATGGAAGCTTATTGGTGCAATCATTAAAAGGAAAACCAAAGTTCAATCAAATTACCCTTCAAGGATCATAAGAAATAGTAAGGTCTACACTAATGAACTTAACATTGCTAACTAATTTAATCAGCACTTCACTACAATTGGCCCTGATTTTGCTAGTGTAATTAATCCTACTTACGATGAACCCAGTAAATATATATGTAATAGCTAGCCCCACAAATAGCTTTGATTTACCGGTAAAAACTGAAGAATATGTGAGTCGGCTATTTTCAAATCTAAATGAAAGAAAGGCTTCATTAGATATTCCTAATAAGTTAATAAAACTTGTTAGTTATGAATTATCTAAACCTTTTGCATATATTTACAATCAGTCAATCATACAAGGTATTGTACCTAATGTACTTAAAGTCTCAAGAGTAACTCCAATATTCAAATCTGGGGATGCAACAGATCCTGCAAATTATGGACCCATAGCAGTTTTATCACCATTTAGTAAAATTATAGAAAAAATTGTTAATGATCAACTCACCTCATTTCTAGACAAATACAATATCTTGTTTAAATACCAGTTTGGGTTTTAGAAAAGACTATTCCACTGAGCTTGCTATTTTAGAAATAACTGACACTCTTAAAACCTCAATAGACGACAGTCTCATAACATGCAGGGTCTTTCTAGATTTCTCCAAAGCCTTTGAAACTGTCAACCATGAGGTGACTGCTAAGGAAATTACATAAATATGGAATATGTGGAAAAGCTTTAGATTGGTTCACAAGTTACCTTACTAATAGAACTCAATATGTGAAACTAGGTAATGTTGAGTATCTCCACATTGTTTGTGGAGTTCCTCAGGGATCAACCCTTTGACCACTATTATTTCTTTACATGTCTTTTGAATGATCTTGCCAACTCTTCAGATATGCCTTCCTTTTGACTTTTTGCTGATGATGCTAGAATTTTCTAGGCCACTAAAACATCAAAAGATCTTGAGACAGTTATGACTCAGAACTTCAGAAAGTAATTAACTACTGTAACCTCAATAAACTGTCTATTAACATGAAGAAAACAAATTTTATGATCTTAACATCTCCACAGAAGCCAACTATACACAATATTAATATTTCAAACATTGATTGCAAAGCTAGTATCAAATATTTAGGCATTTATTTAGATGAGCATTTGAACTGGAAAACTCAAATAGCACATGTACAAAGCAAACTGACTAAAAACCTTGGAATCTTCTACCAACTATGGAATTGCCTAAATTTAAAGATGCTAAGACAACTGTATTATGCACTTATTTACCTTTATCTTAATTATGATGCAATGTGTTAGGACAACACTCATCAGACTAATTTAAATAAGATCAGTAGTAAACAAAATAAATGCATCCAAAATATCTTTTCTGCAAACAAACAGGACCCTCTTTCTACCAAATCCTTGAAATTTGAAAATTTGAAATGTTGTTAGATTCAAAATCTGCTCACTCGCATTTAAATTATATTACAATCCATCAACTGTTCCAGCAATTTTCCATAATTTTTTAATACCTATCACAGCTGTCCCCTCCTATAACAGCAGAAAATCCGCCAAGCTTAATTTCCACTGACCACAATTTAGAACTAACATAGGCAAATTTACTTTTAAGTACTCTGCTTCTGTTATATGGGTAACTGTACCCTTGGCATTGAAAACAAAAAGAACACATAACAGGTTTAAGAAACTTTATATGGCCCACCTCATCTCTCATTAAACAAATAATATATGATCTGTTTAGTTGTCAAATATATAGCATGTAGCTATCCATAGGTAAATAACTATGATAATAACAGAGTTAATAATAATAATAATAGTTGTCTCCTTATATTTCAGTCTTTGTTGCCACTGCTGCTGCTGTTGTTGCTGAAGACGTGTTGTTCTTTTCCTCTCCTTTGTCTCTGTTTCTGCTTTCGTTCATTGTTGTTGCTGTTGTTTGTTTGTTTGTTTGTATGTGTGTCTGTTTTCCTCTTATTAAGCTTGTCCTGTATAGATTTCTTGCTTGGTTCAGTATATCTCTAACATACCTTAAATTATAAACACGTAATTCTCTCTTGCACATCAATCCTAGGCTCTACAAACACTTGCCACATTTTTTACTATATACCAATATAAAAGCTCTGTGCCATTTCTTTGTTTATCTAAAAGTAGGTGGTGGCCTTCGCTACTTTGTCCACCACACACATTTTTATAATCTGTATTTTATTTGTTTTATTCTGTAATCATTTGTTGCAATATACTTTTGTATCTATGTTTATTTTATGTAAATAGTGTGAAATAAATAAACCATGAACCATGAATGTTTTATAAACCTATCTATTAGTGGTCCCAATAAATTACGTTTCGGTGATATATTTATCTTATTAGACGTTTTGTTGTGTGGTATCGCTGAGTATTTTTACGCCGCATTTTGACGAGCCCGTGGAGTGAGTCAAAATACAAACAACCGCGAATTTCGAGGATATTTCTGGAGTACAAATATCGCGTGATATTTGTACCCGTCTCGCGCGTTATTTGTACTCTACGAAGCACATTCAGATAGAAAGAATGTTTATCTGTGTGGAGCTGTTGTAGCATATCCGCACTATAAGTCTATCTATCAGTAGCAGGCGATGCAAGTACACGAGTATTTTCCCTCCTGCAGTATTTGAAAAAGTTAATTTTCGTTACCATGGTCATGGGACACACCTCCGTCACACCTCTTTATTGCTCCAATGAAGGCTTGCGTTCTCTATCCCGTAACCATGGTTATGAGTCACACCTCCGTCACACCTCTTTATTGCTCCAATGAAAGCTTGCGTTCTCCATCCCGTCACCATGGTTATGGGACACACCTCTTTATTGCTCCAATGAAAGCTTGCCTTCTCCATCATGTCACCATGGTTATGGGACACACCTCCGTCACACCTCTTTATTGCTCCAATGAAAGCTTGTGTTCTCTCTCCTGTTACCATGGTTATGGGACACACCTCCATCACACCTCTAAATTGCTCCAATGAAGGCTTGTGTTTTTTTCTCCCAAAAGCTTTAGTGATCGAAGTGATCGAAGTGATCGTCATTACAGTGAACACATTCGTCTTCACTTCAAATTTTCACGTAAAGCGACCAACCGCTTTGCATACATTGGCTATTTCTCCTTCTATTAACGGAGATAGTTCTGTTTTATTTTGGAGATCCTGTGCTATCCTTTTATAGGGTGGTTTTCTTTCAAGTCTTTTCGACCGACTTTGAGCTCGTCCAGAAGAGGTTAGTTAAAAGTTGTTCGTAGCAATGATTCGTAGGAAGTTTCGTCGTTGACAGGCGACATTTCTTTTGCCAGTTAGCCCCTCTCGCATCTGGTTTTTTCTTACTGACGTGTATTAGTGAACACTGGTAATGAAGATGGCGGAAATTCATTATTTAAGTGATGTGCCCTTGATACTAATTCGTATGTTAACTGCCTTTAGTAATCGGCCTATGTTTTCGCTATTTAGGACTTCTTACTTTAGTTCGTTAAAGAACAAATGTTATTCTGGAAACTCTGAGATAGCCGTTTTGAGGGATGTTGTTTGGCAGTGCAATGTAATGTACAAACGACTCTATGAGTCAGTGGGGCTGATGCATGAAACAGCCTCTGTGGTGAAATGTCCACAGGCATTATCACGAAACGCGTCTATCATGGTTGATGGTTTTCAGTTTTTTTAAAATTGATCCAAGCAAATCCATTTTCTAGGTGAAAGATATATATCTTACTAGACGCTCCGACGAAGGGCTAACGCTTGATACGTCAGCTTTTATAACCGTAACGGTGGCCAATTTACCATTTCAACTTTGTCGATATATTCAAATCATTATCTTACTAGACGTTTTGTTGTGCAGTATCGCAAAACTACAAATAAAAATACTCAGCGATACTACACAACAAAACGTCTTCATAATGCAACACGCCAAATTGTTAATCAGTGCGGGCGAATTTCGCGGATATTTGTAAAGTACAAATACCGCGTGATATTTGTGCTTGTGTAGGGCGTTATTTGCACTCTGCGAAGCACAGTTGAATAGTAATTAGGAGGAATGACTGAATGAGTATCATTTATTTGCTCCAAGAACCCCACAATTCTGGGAAAATGTTGGGTCTGTGACGGGTTACATCCTCAGTACTGGGAACTATGCCATTTTTAAACAAGTAGGAAATTAAACTTTAATTTGCACTATTATATGGCAAGGTGGTATTGAAGTAAATACATGCATGCTTATTTGGTTCATAATTGTTCAATATTTTGCCCTACAGACCATTTCCACTTTCCCAAAGATGGTAACCCGTAAATTTTTTCTTTTGAAAGGCACCAAATGTAAAGCCCTATGGAGGAATATTGGCCCTCAGTTGTATTTGTGAAGACCTCTGGAAAATATTCTCTAAAGTGGCCTTCAGGCTTGGTAATAAGTTATTATTTGCAGTTATAGCTGAGTTCATTTCCTGCAATGACATTAACAAAATGAACGAGAGATAGTTGATTTCATTTTAATACATTTAATTTAAATTTAGGGTGATGTGGTAGGCATGGCAATCCTGTCCACTGTGGGGGCCTCACCCACCACGGCTACCACAGCCCCCTCTCTTTCCTCTTCCCCCGCACTTAAAACACTCTTTCTGAATCCCTGTAAGGTAAAAAAAAAAAAAAAACACAAGTTAAAAGGTTTGACAAGAGAACACCCTTACAAGGAGATGTTACCCAACTGACAAATATACCCAAAAGGGCTAAATGAATAACCCTAGTATCCTAAATCTCTACTTGTATGATAATAGTTCTTAATCTTTCCTAGAAATGCTGGCATACTGCAGCTTTTGTTGTAATTGGAAATAAAATATTTGTGTTTTGCAAACTAAGTTAGTACAATAGACCTTCAAGGGCTTTTTTTAGTTGATCAATATTTAATTTTAATTTCTTTGTCATCAGTCAAAAATACTCACATGGGTAATTACCTTTAAATCAATATATATATATATTTTCACCTTCAAATCTTTCAGAAATTATCTTTATCTTTATCTGCTATATGAGAATTCTTAAGAAAAGGAATTTATTTCATGCATGTATTGAGATTGACACTGTGATGTACTATCATTTGTGTCTCTGATTGGACAAACAATGTATTTTCACAGTCATTCACTAATCCCAGCTTAATTTGTTAGTCAGTAAGAAAAATCTCAGTATGTATTAGATACAAATATCATGAAAGGGCTTTTAATTAAAACCATGAAAGTACTTTAACAATTTTAATTCACTTGCTGCAATACATAAAAAAACTCACTCATTCACTGCCATTCAATGCCTTTCCTTGTTTTTTTTTTTTTTTTGTTTTTTTTTTTTTTAATGCAAACTAACCTGTTTGGGTGCACTTTCCATGGATTAATCTCTATTTGTTCCTCGGGGATCAAACCACTGAGCTCTGCGATACTAGTGCAGCGCTGCACTAGTATCGCAGAGGTCAGTGGTTCGAATCCCGTACAGGCCTGATTTTTTTCAGGTCTGATTTTTGCTATTGCTTAAATAGCGCTATGTACTGCGAGGATTGTGCATCATTCATATCTAATACCGCAGTTCAAAATATATGAACTTCATATATTTCATTGTATCTGATTTATCACTTTCACGGGTTTATTATGAATCAACTTAACGGCCTGCTCCCAGTTGGCTTCTTAGCTCAATTGGTAGAGCGCTGCACTAGCATCGCAGAGGTCAGTGGTTCGAATCCCGTACAGGCCTGATTTTTTTCAGGTCTGATTTTCCCTATTGCTTAAATAGCGCTATCTACTGCGAGGATCGTGCATCATGCGTATCTAATACCGCAGTTCAAAATATATGAACTTCATATATTTCATTGTATCTGACCAAACTTATAGGTAATTGTCAATTAAAAACAAAAAGATGTCTATTCAGTGTGCTATCCAAACACAACTTTGTTGTGCAGACTTAAATAGGAACATCGTGTTGCAAGGAGGCAGCGGTGTCACTATTCCCACTTCTTACAAATATAAAGAGCAATGACTAAAAATTGTTTACAGATGCATGGCATTTTGTGGAATTATAGCATTATGAAAGAAAAGGGAAATATTATTCTAAAGCTGGCAACTTACCTAAATCTTCTCATACAGGGGGAGGGGGAGATGGAGTTTCAAGTATCTGCAGTTTAAACAATAAGTTTTGTAACTGTCATTTTTAAGGTATTTTAGTCATGTGGTTACAGAATATCTCTATTGAGTAGTATATTATTCTGAAATTTTGTGAACATTTAAATTGTAAGCTAAACACACAGTTGTGGTTAAAAGTAATCATTCTTCTGTAAAAGTAGCACTCTCCTTCTTGGTTTACATTTCAAATGGCAGTTTTAAGCCTTGAAATAATTTTTCAAGAATTATTTGTGTTGCAAAATTAACTAATAAACATAAAATGAAAAAAATGCCTCACCAGATGCACCTTTCCCTCTCTACATCTGAAAGAACAAATGCCATTTCACATGATCCTACAATGGATGGAAAAACATGCCCTCACTAATATGTCTTTCCTTAAAACTTTCTTTTTTGACAGAAAAACATAACATTCCTCTTCCTCATTCCAAGACCAGGTGAATTTGTACACACATTTTTTTCGTGCTCGTTTAACCGCAATCTTTTTACTAGTACCTATTTACTTCAGAAGAGGAAAAATATGCATGTGTACACAATTGCATGCATGCACATACTTGTTCGCTTTCCTTTGTTTACATAGTTTGACGTGCCAGTGTTCATTTAATCACAAATAAACTTACAGCTGCCGGAGATATTTTTTATAATAACCTTTACCTGGACAAAAATTTTACATAGACAACAAGCACTAGTAAGACAGATTATGGAACTGAGATGCTGTCAAGCCTTAGGAACCAAGTTGACAGAGAGTTAGTGGAAGTGACAAGAAGAGGGATGAACTTGGTTCTTAGATCAAGGGGATATCTTGGCTTGAGAAAGCTAAATTGTTTGGAGATCATAAAAGAAATCCAAACCCTTTGTCCAACGGTATTCACAGGTCTGTCTCAGATGATCCTGTTGGACCAAAATCCAGAAAAGAGAACAGCTCCACTGCCACTTTTGTATGGGCTGATCGTCTTCCAGGGATGTCACTAATTAAGTTGGATGCAGAAAGTGAATACAGTATTACTCACAGAGGGTGATTATTTCTGAGTGTAACATTGCCATATAATTGGTCAAATTAGAAAATAGTTCGGTAGCGTTATTGAAAAAATCCAATTTCAGAAACAATTTTATTCTAAATGTGTGCCAATTCCTGTTATAAAACAGGATAACCCACCCCATGGGTAGCTGAAAATTAGACTACCTACCCCTAACCAGGAGCCCAAAACTTTTTGACCAGTTCCTAATGACAAGAAAAGTAAGAGGTCTACCTATAATGTATCTTATGCAGTATATATATATGAGCGGTATTCCTTTTTCAGCTTGTTTTTAAGGAGGCTTTACAATAATTCTGTTCGAGAAATGGGCACAATACAGTAATGGGCACATTGGAGTAATGGGCACAGTGCAGTAATGGGCACATTGCAGTAATGGGCACAGTGCAGTAATGGGCACAATGCAGTAATGGGCACGTTGCAGTAATGGGCACAAGGCAGTAATGGGCACAGTGCAGTACTTCATTGAAAAAATGCAGAGAAGAAATGTCACTCGATCAATGTGTAAATCATTATGAGGACTGCCAGCAGTTGTTTCTTAGCATTGGTAGGTGTTGTACTGCAGAAGCATTGCTAGAGTTTTTTGTCATGGTTGACCAGAACTGTCAGCCAACTTCGAACAGGCTGCCGCACTACATGTTAGAGGTGGGAAACAACCAGCAGGTCTATGATCATGCACTCCGTGCTAGACAAATTCACAGGTCAGTTCCTTCTACAACCTACCCAAGATCCTGTTCAACATGATTCCAGAACAGATGAAGATCCACAATTACTCAATGTGCATTCTTAAGTATTTCTTCCTTCTCCTTAACTTCCAGGATGTTGTCAGAGAAGGAAATGGTGCAAGGCTTGCAACTTTGCATGAGGTTTTGGTACAATATTTTCAAATCATTCCCTGGTTTCAATTCTTCTGCAATTGAAATGCTTATAAGTGTTGTCCTGTGTGAAATTGAGGTGTTTCTTACTGATGCAGAAGCACATAACCGTGGATTGGCATCTACCGCTAATTGGACAGGTGGCCCCGGAAGAAACATTGTGGTTGACCTTCTCCTTCAGAATCGCAACAAAGACTTGAGGAAGCAGTTTAAACTTAAGGGGACAAACAAAACAATTGATCATTGAAGTAGAGCATCAGGAGGAGAAAGACAGATTGTTGGGAACTATGATCAGCAGGTCAACAGAGGTGTTCATGCATATTCTCAGAGCCATCAGTCCTAAGTTTCAGATGAAAAGAAAATACTAGCTGACTTAAACACGAAGGCGCGCTATAAAAGGAGCCTTAGGTCCCACTGGACCATTTGTCAATCAACCGTCGTGTGATGTAGAACTCTTAGAGTCAAGTCAGCTTGAGCTACAGCTACTCCAAAGCAGTGAACAGCGGGCACATTCCTCAAAATTGTTTGATGTCTTCATCACAATGCAAGAATTTTTGAGATTTGTATTTCCTTTCTTCAATGGAAACTGTCTTTATTTGTGGCGGTAAATTTGAGATTGAAGTAGGTGGTTTGCACGTTACGTCATTGCCACCATGCTGGTGGAAGTAAACAAGAACCAAATCAAAAGCATGTCAGTCATTTTGAGGAGATAAGTTCTGAACCCTAATGACTACTCTTGATGAAACCGAACTGGCAAAGAGGCTATCAAGACACTGGAAGAATCTTTTCATGGATGCTCCCTTCATTTATGATGATGAGGATGAAATTTGACCTCTCTAAGCTACAGTGAACAAGGAAACAAGATTTGCAACTTTCCAAGAGAAAATCTCCATTCTTTTCAGTGTCACCTTTAAGTTCACTCTAGTAGAAAAAAATTGCAACTGCATTCATGATTATTTTGGAATTAGATTTATATAGTTTTGTTTGGCGAAATTTAATGCATCATTTTCATACACATTACAGGACTTCTGAGCATCTCTAAATAAACAAGTATGCGCACTTATGCAATGGTGTTTATTTTTGGCCATCTAAAATGTGAAGGTGCGTTTAGAGCATACAACCATGTTCTCAGGTCACATGTATATAAAGTTCACAAAGCAATCATGTGGACAATCAGACATCGTACATAGCATGGAATAGAATAAATAGGGTTGGTTCATTGTTCTTTTGTGACAAGGTTATTTCCTTGCTATTTCTTTTCTTTTACTAAGTACTATTTTCTGAGAAAATACTATTTCAAAGAATCAAGTCAGTTGAAACACCTTTCTCTTGTTATCAGAAACCACCTGAGGTAAAACTGAAAATTCTACAAACCTTTTTCATTGCATTTTCTGAACCCTAATTAACTCCTAGAGGTGACCAACATGACACTATAATTTCCATAGAAATATCCAGCTAACAGGTAATGAGAGTACTCAAACTCATTGGGCAGAAGTTGTTATAATGATCTAACACCAAATTCTCATAACTAATTGACAGGTAAACATCCAGCAGCCAGAGGGGAGAATTAACAATCAAATCTTGAGAGTTTAAGGGATGAGGCAATCTTGACAATTACAGCAAGATTTGCAAAAGGAACAACAAAGGTGACCTACAGTTCCGAAATCCACATAGAAACTAACACTGCAATCAATCTGGAGGTGTGGACAAAACGTTGCTGCAAACCTTCCAACGCTTTCCTGAGTACTGTCTTACTAACGACTTTCTTCTGCTGTTTTGGCGGCCACATTCCGATCAAAATTTCTTAACCTTCTGATGGAATAAGGAAATCGAGGAACCAAGAAGCCGGTTAAACGCAACTTTCGGGCAAACATCATCATACCAGCTCTCCTTTCAAACTCGTGCAATACTAGCCCTTCCTTTGGAAAAGCAAGTAAAGTTTGCGAAATGTTTATGACGGCGATGCGTGCGTGTCCCGGGGTGCTCGTTGCAAATTCAACACTCTACAACACTTAAGAGGCACTTAAAAATGGCCTGGCACGTAAATTTTGCATTTTCTTACCTGAATATGTTCTCCGATGTAACGCCGTTCATTACATTTTTACACTAGCACTCCACTATGTTACCAACTGACGGCCTATGTGGTGAAGCCGCCATTTTGCATATGCTCTGCGACCACGCAACATTAGCCCGTCCTCTCCCCTCCCCCGCTACCGTTAGGGTTGAATGCCCGGGTGAATGCTGTGATATTTGCTCTGTTTAGTACTCTCGGACCTCAAAAATCGTGTTAGCGACCTCTTAGTATACCATTTTCAGAGACATAGAATTGTACGCCAGCGTATTCTTTCGACTCTTACTGATTTTATTTTTATGTTTTTAAAAATCTGACCATCGGTAGACCATATATTAGGCCATAGGGTAGGCCATGGCCTGTCTCACGTTTTGTCCACACCCGCATCATGGTGGGGATGGACGATGGAAATATTCTACAATACTAAAAATAAAAAAGGTCACATAATCACTTTTGGGCAAGGTAACTCACACGCGTCACATCTATGTATCGTGAAATCGTCATTGGAATAATAATGATAATAATAATAATAATGATAATAATAATAATGATAATAATAATAATGATAATAATAATAATAATAATAATAATAATAATAATAATGTTTATTCAAACCTCTTGCAGAAAATACTGAATTACAGGTTCATAAATTATATTAAAAAGAATTAGGAGAAGAAAAGGGGAAAAACTGTACAAAATGCATTAAACTACATACAAGTAAAAACAGCATGTACATAACAACGATAATAATAGTAAAATGATAATAATGTTTATAATAAAAAAACGAGTATGATTAAATTTGCAAGTACTTGACTGTCACAAAGTTCTTAAAACGATCGGTGGACTTTTTTGAGTGATAGTGAGTACGATTTGTTCTTAAATTGTAGCGGTCTGAAGATTTACGAACGTCGGCATACATTGCAGTATAAAGGGGGTTGTCATTATGAATACGACTTATAAAGGATTCACAGGCAGCACTAAGGCGTGCATCAAGGGTTTCAATACCGGCTAGCATTAGGGTATCTGAGCACGAATGACCTGGCCAAATAATGGCGGGAGCACGCCTCTGCCGGCACTGACTCTAAGGTCTTAGATAAGTAGGACGGTAAATTTGCAAATGCAGTAGAGGCGTACTCAAGTATGGAACGTATTAGGCAGCAATAGATGTAGACGATATCTTCCGCTGGGACAGAATTTCTCCTTAGCTGCCTTAAAGCAAACAACCGTCTGTTAGCCTTCTTCAGCAGGTGGTCAACATGCGTCCCCCAGGAAAGGTCATTGGACAAGTTGACGCCTAAGAGCTTGAACGACGAGACCTCTTCTATAACAGCGCCCCCCGATACGACCGGGGGAGCCTTGTAACTATTATACTGAAGGAAGTCAACAGTCATGCACTTACATTTAGTAGGATTAAGGCGCATGTTATTGGTGTTAGCAAAATTTTGGATGTCATTCACAAGGTAGTTAAGCACAGAAGGAGAATCCAGGAAGCCATCAGGTCATTAACCATGCAAGCAAACAAAACAAAATGATGAACCAGAAAATAACAAAAGTCATAATGACACCTTCCACAATGATAAGTGGGATAATACCACTGAAAAAGATTGCATGTTGAAACATACCCAAACATTTCCCAATAAATTTCACAATTCATACAAGTATCTGCATTAGCATCACTACGTACATTGGTAATCCGTTCCTAGATGGCTCCCGGTTCCAACAAGGCTTCCAAATCCCGTCTGGCTTGTTGGCGTTGTTGTTCCCTATTCGTCACGTCCTCGTTGGGAATGGCAGCAGCAGCAGGAACAGCAAAGGGTGCTCGACAATGTCCACATTGGTCTGAGGTGGTTCAATGACCACGGAAACACGAACGATGGATGCGTCGATGACAGCAGGGAGTGACCGTAGCACCTCTCATAGACACGTCAATCATGATGAGGTATAGAAAACACGCGTAAGATGTTCCATCGATTTCCACAACTTGTCGAGCAAGGCGTGTTGAGCGTCGTAGAGGAGGCATCTAAAAATCTAATGTGTTAGGTGTATGAAATAAAAAAAATAATAATAAAATGAATACCATGGAAAGAAGACCACATACCTCTGATGAGAAAATAAACATTCACTTGCATTAAAAGGCGAACAATTGTGTGAAAATACAATCATTGGGGACAAAAAACCGTCATTTGCGCGTAGACCAGATTCAATAATGATTTTTGCATTTTAATCAGCATTCAATAACAAATTTGGGCATTCATATACGTCATTCGTCAAAAAATTTTAAAGAGAAACATACACTCATTCGCGGGAACCTTCAAGTCATTTACACCATCCTGAAAGTCAATAGAGACAAAAAACAAACAATGTAGTGTATATAGCGTTCATTTACATTTTTATCACACTGTTTGAAATTCAATAGCATTCTAGATCTTAGACAGCATTAGTATGAATAAGACAATCATTTATGCGCTTGTAAAAATAATTGAGCGTTTTTTATCATCAATATTCACACATCGAACTTCAATTGAAAAACACATGTTCCAAAATAATTTTGTTTTGAATTTCAGTTTACCTTTCAAAAATCTCTATTCAAACATCTTAGCCGATAGGTTTGCATAAAGCGGTATCATTGCATACATTTAGCCGCGGTCACAGTGTCGATGTGATAGTGCAGAGCAGTATTTTCCTGTAATGACCAGAAAAAGGTGTATATGATATCTACGAAGGTACCTGTCAACAAGAAGTTATAGAAATTGTTACTAGAATCTGTAAAACATTTTTGTAAAAAGAACCGCCAATAAAAAGGGATCGTTCATCTCTTATATACGTGTTTTATTTTCTGTTGTAGTTTCATTTGAATGTTCTACGACGAGAGATGTGTTCAATTCCATCGTACCCACCAGATTTCTCACTCTCATTCGCTGTCCACTCTGTTGTAAAGAGATAGTTACATCTGAACTGAAAGAACCCCATCGATGTCATTATGGCAAGTGTCACGTCTGTCGCAAAAAGGTGCATTTGTTGGAACATCAATGCTTCATACAGCAGATCGATCCTAAAGACGGTGAGAAAAAGAAAGAGAGTAAGAAGCAGCTCCTGAAGCATCTAAAGAACAAACCAAGTGCCTCTGCCCATGTGGAACCACCCGTATTTGTCTACGCCGACTTTGAAGCCATGTTCTCGACCAATAAGACCCTCGTTCCCATTCTGGCATGTTATCTCAACTCTCTCTCGGAGACTTTCTCTTGTTTTTACGGCTCTGAATACACAGCCGAGTTCTTAACGTCTCTCACCGACTTGGCCGTAAGCGAATTTTGCGAGGAAAGTAAAGTGATTTGTATCTTTCACAATTTGAAAGGGCACGATGCCGTCTTCTTGCAACATCAACTTCTCCAAGAAGACAGACGTATGGAAGATATGGTCTATGTGGATATCAAGGTCCTTTCCTTTCGTGTGGGGTGTATCACGTTTAAAGATCCTCTTTGTTTCTTGCTCATGTCTCTGTCTGCGTTTACCTCCACCTTTGATATTTCTGAATTGAAGAAAAAGATTTTTTACCCATCTCTTCAATACTCTTGAACATCAAGAGTGTGTGGGGTGTCTGCACTGACGTCACTATACTATACAATTCCGAAGAGATGCCTGCTTCCAAGAAAAAGGAATTTGAAACGTGGTACGCGTCTCAAGAAGGAGTAGCCTTTCATCTCAAACAATTAAGATTTAGTGGCGTTCTGGAAATCGGACGTGGCCCTTCTCAAAGCTGGCTGTGAGAAATTTGTCACCGAATTTCGAGTGATTGCAGAGTGATGTTGATTTTCGGCTTTTTTAATTTTTTAAAGTATTTATTAATTTTTTTTAATGATGTAATGTGGTTTTAGGATGTCCCCAGTTAGTGCCATTAATTAGTGTATTGGCTTTAGAGTATTTATTTATTTGTTTTAATGATGTAATGTAGTTTTAGGGTGTCTCCAATTAGTGCCTACAGGCACTAAAAAGACTAGGCACGTTAATAAAGGTTATATATGTATGTATGTATCACGATTCCTTCTGCCTGCAGTCGTTATTGGCGAAAATGTCATCTATCGTCGAAGTGTGTGGCAGTAGAGCCCCCTCGTGCCGGATGGAATGGTGCCCAATGAATCATTTAAGAGTCGCCTTAGAATGGTTGCTTTGGAACGAACACCAACTGTCACACACTTTTCTTCTATACCGCTTATTCAAGACGTACGTAATGGGGGAGAACAGAGAATTGCTGCCACACCTTTTGCCTATCACGTAGATGGTTTGGATCGTACCACCCACACCGTCTAAGAATTCCATGGGTGTCTGTATCATGGGTGTCGTCAATGCTTTCCCGACCGAACCCGATACTACTTTGCCTCCCCCCGACCATGCCATGGAAGCCTTGTATCAGGCCACTCTGCGAAAGACCAAGTCCCTAAGAGCTATGGGATATACCGTTGTTGAAATGTGGGAAAGTGAGTGGAAATCAAAGGTGAGTGCCTCACTCGAGATTCAAGCGTTTCTTTCTTCTCTTGACATGGTACTACCTCTCAATCCTCGGGATGCAATTTTTGGGAGACGTACTGGTGCTGCTTCGCTTTGTTACAAAGCGGCCGAACCCAAGGGGAAGAAATACGTGACGTCGACGTCACGTCCGAATACCCTTGGTTGAACAAGTATGGTATGTACCCAGTCGCACATCCTACTATTCTCTTTGAACCCGAGGATCACGTTATCTCTTTGTCGGACCTGTGTGGAGGAGGAGGGTGTGAAACCCATGTTGGAGAGAAACATGTGCTGATCTCACACGGAGATGCAACGTATGTTGCGTGGTACGTGGTGTATTCCAGAAATCTTGAAAGCCCTTAATGTGAGATATCGCGAACATACATACATAACCTTTATTTATCCTCGGATTTCAGTGTAGCTTACAAGCTAGTATCTCCGATCGTAATTACTAATTTTAAAAGTTACAGCAAGAACAAGGCTAAAAAGATAAAAAAATAATTCATAATATAATAACATAATAATTATTAATATAATAATATAATGTAATATTAATGTAATATTAACAGAAACCGTGCACTAACAGTGTGCGCTTAAATTCACTATAGTCTACAGTCTTTCTAAAGTGGTCAGGCAGGGTGTTCCAGTACTTAACAGAAGTATCGCATTCACGAAATCCATCATTTTCCCGAGGATCAGAGGGTAACAGGTCTGTTTGCCTCTTATGTCAACGTAACACCTGGTTGAAAATCAAGCAGGAAAGTGGTGGGTTTCCAGCATGGACTCTGGATGAGCAGGATCAACTCAATATGCTTCATAAGAGATCCGAGTACGTGAGAAAGTACCAAGAACGCGAAGGGATTGTGCTCGACCCTACGCTCATTGCTAAGAATCCTGGACGTAAGATGACGGCGAAACTCATATTGAATTCGTTCTGGGGAAAGTTTGAGGAACGCACGAACAAGTGTAAAGTCACTCAACTCACGCAAGCTCACGAGTTATTTGCGCTCCTCAATAGTCCGCTCGTCGACATGTCTACCTTACGCATCTTGAATACCGATCTCTTAGAAGTATCCTACAAGAGTATCTCGGAAGATGCAGACAAGGATACCAAGACCAACACCTTTATTGCCGCCTTCACGACCTGACAAGCCCGATTGAAACTTTATCAGTTTTTAGAACAACTGGGTGACCGTGCCTTCTACTACGATACGGATTCCGAGATCTACATCTGGAAGTCTTTTCAAACCAAAATCCCTTTGGGTGATTATCTGGGGGATATGAAGAACCGACTGGACGAAGGAGATTTCATCCCCGAATTCGTGTCGGGGGATGCTAAAAGTTATGGTTCCGTAACTAAAAAGGGTAAGACGGTCTGCAAAGTACGTGGGTCTTCTCTCAACGTCCGCAGTGCTCCTCAATTGAATTACGAGGTCATAAAGCACAATATCTTGGAAGAAATCTTAGATCCTTTGGACGAGAGACGCGAAACCCTCATTGTCATCTCCACTTTGTGAGAGATCCCGTCCAGAGACACACACACACACCAGAAAACAGACTAAGAAGTACGGACTCGTCTTCGACAAACGCGTATTGGATCAAGGGACCTTTAAATCGTACCCTTACGGTTACGAACGTTTTGAACTCAGTGAACAAGACCTGGTGAACATAGAATCACTTTTATTGTAAAAAAAAAAGCAAAATGTGTTTTTTCAAATGTAATAAAAAATATCTGATTACATGATACAATATGGATCTGGTCTGAGAGTAGCCTTAGTAGCACAAACTATAGTTGTGTTCTCTTTCGTTACGAGAATCGTTTATTCATAATCTTTGAATCCCCTGCGTGATACATTCTATCCATTTAGGTAGATAATGTTTTCGTAATTTCATCTTTCTTTCATTGTTTCGTAGTGAAATGTATTGGATCTGTTTGGGTTCATAGTAATAACTGCCTTTTAAGATGGCGTGGTTATAAATCTGCCCCATCAGGTCGTTCGTCTGATCTCCCATGAGGACGGGTGCACAGAGAGACGAGTACAGGTAGAGCGTGCGAGCAAAAGATTCGTTCTTGCTTGTGCCTCCTTTGGTTTTGGCGAAAGTATAGACGATCTCGTTGAGATAGAACTTTTTCATATCTGTTCCAGAGGATTGAATCGAGTTTATGTCATGTCTATTGTTTACATTTTGAGTCGTAAGTGATCTCGAAACAGTCCAGAAGCGACCAATTTCGTAAGTGTTAAGATTCGACCCGGCACTATCAACTGTCGATGTGTTCAACACACCACCACCATAATAGGAAACGTCAGTTGACGTTGTTCATCCCATTAATTTACAAAAATCAATACGAAGGTAGAAATAAATGTTACTTCTGATGTCTGAATTGGAGATGGACGAACTGACGTCTTCGGTGGTCACCGTGAATGTTTCACCCTCGTCGTCGGCAATGACCTTGAACTGCGCTTTGTCACCGTTTGCAAACGTAATTGCTCAGGCGTTTCCCAACTCGAAGACGTTTTTAGTTCGTTCGATGTCGAACAAAGCTTCCAAGGGATCGTGAGCCGTGTCGATGCGTCTTTGTTTAATCTCTCCAGGAAAAGATGTACAGACTATGTGAAGAGACCCCGCTCTTGTACGTGCATCGTTTGGTGTTGATGAAAGTCCACGCAATCTCGATGAGATAGAATTTAATCATGTCATCTCCACCTGGGTTCCCAGTAAATCTCGGCATTTCGTATCTATTCATAAAATTACGAGTATTGAGGTTCCTCGTAACGGTCCATGTGCTACTGAGTTTCTTCGATTCGTGATGAGATTCGGTCCGGGTGCTTGAAAGTCGGGTGCGTATTTCAGACTTTCATCGCTGAATGTAATTGACTTCGTCCTTCGCTATCTCTTCAATTCACACAAATCATACTTGAGCGAGAAATCAATGCAATTTCTGATGTCTGAATTGGAGATGGAAGAACTGACGTGTTCGGCCGTCACGGTGAACATTTCGCCCTCGTCGTCGGCAATGACCTGGAATAGTGCACTTTCGCCGCTGGCCAACTTGGTATTCCACACATTCCCCAAATCAATGATGCATTTTTCTCATTTGACGTCGAACAAAGATTTCAAGAGATCGTGAGCCGTGTCGAAGCGTCTTTGTCGAATCTCTCCATAGGTCACAGTGTATTCTGCACGTGCTACAGTATTGGCTGCGATTCTGACCTTAGTTCGACTCGCGACCAGTAGTAATGTATCCTAAGTAAGACCTTTCAGGCAATTCGCCAAGAGAGACTCGTGCGGTAATGAGATACTGCCCAAACCTACCTCCCACGAACCGTTGAAATCAATACGTGAGGGTAGGCGAGTCTTCCACGAACTATGAGTGCGGTGCTGGTGTTCTATTATAGGTAGCGGTGCTGGTGTTCGTGGTGGTGATCCTGGCAATGCGTCGACCCGTCGATCATTTAACAAAATCTGTAACCGTCGTTATTTCCATTGTCGTCATCATCGTGTTCCTCTTCCTTTTCTGGGTGCTTTCCCACCGGGTGCAGGTCCAGGTGTGGTGCGATTGGACGTTAAGGAGGTGGTGACACCCGAAGGACCCGCTTGCACTATTGTAGAGGGTGGAGATGAGATAGGGATGGGAGAAGAAACTACGCCTACGCCTAACGGAGAAGTCGGGGTCGTGGTCGTCGTTCCAAACATGTTCTGTAATGTGCTATCAGGTGAGAAACCGACTTCGTCGTTTACAAGTTGAAACTCGAGATGTTGACGGGATTGTCCATCATGGGGTCTAGTTTCTGTAACAGCGAAGACAGCCATTCGTGTCGTAACAAGTGACTCACGAGTCGCGTGTTGTCGCTGCTCACAGGATGTACACCTAGGACCAAATAACCAAAAGGTCTTTCGGTACATTGATTATATATTTCCATGACGGGACACCAACTTTTGTTAGCAACATTTGCCTTTGCAGTGGTCAGCGCGCTGGAGTCTGGTAGTTTGGCCCGGGTTCAAGTCCTGGTTGGGGCATGACGTTGTGTCGTTAAGCAAGACGCTTCACTCACATTGCTTCGTCTTCTCGGATAAGACGGAATGCCGTAGGTCCCGTCTCCTGCAGGGTTAGGGGTAGGAGACGTAAATTTCCCATGTACGAGATTACTGTGTAGTGGATGTCCTCCCCGGGGTGGGATGGGTGGGAAGATGAGATCGCTACATGGACTGAAGCGGCTGCCAGAGGCGCCTGATAAAAATGCTGACGTCCGATCTCAACCTTACGATACTGTTAAGCGAGACTGAATAGTCCTCATAGAAGTCTGCGCTATATAAATATATATATATACAAAATGTAGTAGTAACGTACGTAAGGTGACTTTGTCTCTGGGTTTTTTAATACTATGATGTATTGAGCATTCCTAGAAATGGTCTTGGCGTATTTGCCTTTGGGAAGCATGTCTTGACATCGGTACTACACGGTCACGTTGAGATGATGAAAATACTGTGTAAAGAGATCGAGAATGTCTTTATCGTATCCCACTTCGGACATAAGATCTTCCAAGACCAGAATGCCTTCTTTCTTATCACCGAACCATTCTTTCAAATCATCGTGCGAGGGGACGCCTTCGAAAAATTCCACACCGTATGTCTTCATGTGATCAAAATTATCTTGCTGCGATCCGTAACGATATTGTAAGCGTGGGGGACGCACGTCAAAGAGGTTTAAATTCTATAATAAAAAGTGTTTGATGAACGTGGTCTTTCCGAAACTCTTAGCTAGAAGATACCCTTTCTTAAAAGATCTGAGTTTTTTATAGAATCTTACTATATCCCCCACCTTGAACGTGGGCTTCTTTCGTTTCTTTTGATTCAGATACTTTCCGTAGAGATGGTCCCACACTTCTTTCGCATTGTAAGTTAGCAGGAGACGTCCGAATACTCCTGTGATACGTATGATTATATTGATAGACTAACATAGGTAGTACCTCGACGTACTTCAATGTATTGGCAGCAGTGAAATACCTATACAATTTAGATTCGATCGTCCTATTAAAACGTTCTACGATGCTGGCTTTGGCATCTCCATGTGTGGAAGAGTGACGAATGTTCTGTTTCAAAAGATTTTGAAAGACTTGATGGTAAAATTCCTTTCCCTCGTCCGTCTGTAACGTGTGAGGTGTGCGTTCTTCGGCTTGTTTGAGTATCTTGACAAAGGCTTCACTCACATCTTTTCTCGTCTTCTTTTTGATAGGCTTAGCCTAGGCGAATTTGGAAAACGCATCGATGACGACTAGAATGTACTGGTTGGATGAGTCTTTGGCTCAGGTCCAGATTAGAGGTGACAGGAAGCTCATACCTTGAATTAAGTACGTCGAAGGTTTGACGGCTGCGGGCTAGGCCAGAGGCTTAAAAATTAGTTTAAAATGTTTTGTAGTCTAGTGTTCTGTAGTTTTTGGACCCTAAAGTGCTTTTATTTTGTCTTAAAAGTGTCCGATAGAGTGGTGACGAATTAGCGGGTGGTGACATAGAAAACTGTGAAAACTCTCAGTTGACACCTACAAAACCCTTACATCTCTTGTAATTTTGCATCACTCGACAGCGTTTAAATACTCTTCAAATAATGTTCAATAGCGATGTATACCTAGCCTCAGCGAGCTCTACTGAGAGTTGTATTACATCGTACGCTAGTTGCAACCAAGGAATGGAACTTGCAGGTACGATTGAGACCTACGAAGGACAACCGCGTGAATCAAAAAAAGATTTCGACGAAGACTGACTAAGACGCTTTCTCGTCTGCGGTGTTCAGGTCAAGATTAGAACAAAAAAACTCCCGTTACTGAATGTTTAGTTAGTTGCATTTGTGTCTGTTTTCTGTGGCAATAAGCGTTGGGTAGCTGTGTTCGTTTCTGTCGCCATCACATAATATTATTCCTTCTCACTAAGAGCAGTGAATTAGGTTCCTCTTGGTTAGCGCTCGTTTGAGCAAACAAAAGGCTAACTTTTGAGGGCAGCATCGAGAGAATCTTCTGTATTACGAAGCGCGATGACCCTTACCCGAGAAGTCATCGACCAGTTTTACTGCAAGTTGCTTCTTTCATCCGAGATTGCAGACAAAGGCTATCGTCGTCGAGCCGGTCAAACGGAAAACGAGTGAGGTTATAGTCCACTGATTCAATTTTATCTCTAATGGGAATTTTAATAGTGAAAAACTTCTTTAATTTAAGCGCAGAGCGGAGTCACATGACCCATTTCGGCCACTGGCAAATAGCTGACATCAGTGTTGTAAATTAATATTGGGTATAATGCCTCGACTTTCACACCACTTGGATTCGTTACCATCTAATTTGTTAATAATTGTGTTTCACAACTGATCTCGTTGCACTGCTGTTATCACAATGACATTGCTATTGTTGCTACCTTTAGATACTTGAGGGCAGGGGATTGATGGCTCGTGAAGTGGATTTTCGTAAATCTAGGTTGGGAGAATACTCGGCTTCTTTTAATTTTTTTTCAGGCCAGGATCCGCTAGAGGTCTCGCACTGTTCAGGTGACAGGATGTTACTGAGCTCAGGAAAGAGCTCGACCTCTATTACAAATGACGTATTTTCTGTTATCAAAATAATGTGGAAGCTATAATTGGTAGGATTTTCAAATGTTATTAAGAAAAGTGCAAATGCATTACTGGGGAGACAGGGAGTATGAGTACATCTCAAGCGCGTGAAGTAAACAACGACAAGAACCTCACCATTCTTCTGACGAAAAGAATGTGGAACAAACGTGTCCGGAATTGGAACAGGCCCTTTAATCAGCATTATTTTTAGCTGAATTTATTGGCGGTCTTCGCTTGATTTGACCAGTATTGTGTGTTCGTAACAGTCATCTTCGAATCCGGAACGGAGCATAAGGCCGAAGGCTTTAAAGAACAAAATATTCTTAAAGTCGACGATCGAACCAGTCCATTTTGGCCATACAGCTACAGGCTTCGGAAAGTAGTGTATTGAAATACCCTGTGTGCGTGTGTGTGTATTATTCTTGAAGCTAACATCATTTGTCGCTTCTGCCTCGCAATATGTTCGGTCCCTTCTTAATTTCTCCTTTCTCTACCATCGTTGCCGACGTGTCTTCACAGTTTTCTACGTCACAGCTTTGTAGCATGATCGTTTTCGCCGCGCGATAAATTAGACACCTGTTTGGTCGCCAAATCGTATTATGACATAGCTAGCGGAGCCGCGTAATCAAATTCAGTATGCGTAAGCGGGCTCAAAATCCCGATAGCGCACGCTGATAGCGTGAGAAAATCGCTTCGCCAGAGATTTTTCTTTTTCGCGCGAGCGGCCATGAGTAGCGCGGGGAAAAATAATATATTTCGCGACAATAATGGATACAAACAGAGACTCGGCCCACCAGTCCCAAAACGAAGACAACTTTCCGAGCTTTTCCCTTGGGCTAGAGTTGTTAAATGAGGCAGAAAGAGAGAAGCAACGGAAATGGAGACTCGGCATCAGCGCCGTCACGATTCGCTTCACTGTCTGTCGGATTTGATGCACAATTCCACCGGCTATGCTATAAAACAATTGGTTCATGCTTTTAGCTGTGCACTGTCGAGTTTTGGAGCACGTGGGAAGTTTGGGGAGCACTCAAGAAGATACAATTACCCTCGGCTATTGCCTCGGGCAACTCTTACGCTTCTTTCATGATCTCCAAACTTCCCACTTGCTCCATAACTCGATAGTGCAAGCTAAAGCATGAACCCACTGTTAACTTTCAATGCGTAAAAAAATGGTCAAGGAAAACTCGCTAGGCGCTTAGGTCTATCATCTCAGACTTAGAATACAAATATCAACCAGAAGGCGCAAAAAAAAAAAACAAAAAAAGGAAAAATTCGTGTCATAAGCACTTTAAAGAGTTTGAAACTAAAGAAAATTTGTTTTTTAATGATTATTTTCATTTTAATCACAAGAGCATCTCTGTGGAATCTCCTTTTTATTTTGTCATTTGCAATTCTCAAGACTATGATACAAGTTGATTTTCTGTGGTTCCTTTAGTTATTCAGAAACTATGCTTAACATTGACATTGTCAATGGTTTCGTCGTCGTAGTGCTTTTCTGTTGTTGTCTTTTAATTTGATATGGTGGCTGCGAAGGAAATGTAAAAAAGACAGCAAGAGTGAGTGGAATTTGTTTGTGTCTGTAAACAAGTGCTTCCGTTTACTTTCCTGCAAACTACAACTATCGAATGGTGCATAAATTCCTCAGTTAGAGTTGCATTGGTCTGTAATCTCAGTTAGAGCAGCTTCATAGGAAAAAAATTTATTACGGCAAGCTAGGTGTAAGAGGTGATGATAAAGTCATCATCTTAAGTTAGTTGTGGTTCATCATCTATCTGAGGTGTTTTTCTTACTTTTCAGTGACGCTGGTTGTTGTGTGACGATACGTACTAGGTGAACTTAAAGTTTGTTGCGTACGATTAACGACCTACTTAGTTGGTCCCCCCCTTTGTGGGTAAACCGTGATTATCTATACGAACTAAGCCTTTTTAATTTTGGACTGCATTTGGACTGCTTTTAGGCATAGAAAACTTCATAATTATATGTCAATTGTTGACAGGTTGTTCACGTTAAACAAATCATGTTTAGTTAACTTGTTATATCCAATGCGAGTTAGTCCAACTCATACTGCCAACCTTTTTCGTCTCTTTAACCTTATAGTTCTTTATCGGTATTTGATTCATGTTTGACGGTTCTTTTCTTTTCTTTTTTACGACAATAGGCTGTTTTTCCTGGTCACGTTCAACCACTGTAAGTGCTTCTTTAATTTTTTTTTTCAGCGTCAGGTGTTGTCATCTTGATGAATTTTAGCTTCCGTAGTCATAAACTGCATTTCGATTCCTGCTGTTTAACCTTTTGAGTGTCTAACTTCAAGTAGACATGATGATTTTCTTAGTTTGCGTGATTCGTGAAAATAACGCAATAGAAATACCCCGCAATTTTAAGGGTACTCATCTGCACTGATACACACTCCTGTTTCGGTTCCAGTAATCACAGCACCTTGTCAGACGGTAAACCATGTGATTATACCATGTAAGGACTTCAGCCTCCAGTAGACCTTAACAATGAACAAGAAATGTAAGTAGTGCCTATGCTGTTGTAGACAATTCCCTAGAGGGAGACAAAAAGAAAAATAAGGAAGCTGCTGAGTAGAAGCTTGGTGACGATCAGTATGCAGTTGTGGACAAGTCTAAGAAGAAAAAGAAAAATGAAGAGGATAACACCCACGCCGAAGTCGAGATGTCAAAGAAATCAAAAAAGGTTTGCCCACCACTGTTCTTGCTTTAGCTGTCGTTTGGCTAATTCGGTCTACTAAGTAGTTTGTTTATTCTTGTTTTGTTTTGTTAGATGACAGGTAGCCTTACAATGTGCCTAATTTTTCTATTTTCTTTTATCTCCCTCAAAAGTTTCAAAGCTAAGTTATTCTTTCCTCCCGTTACCATAATTTGCCATGATTTTAAATAGAACTCCACTCATCTTGTGGGAAGTAGAAAAAGCAAATCGTTCCGAGGGGTTTGATATTATATATATATATTTTTTTTTAACGACAGAAGCCAAAGCTCGGTGACGTTCTTTACGCAGATTTGGGTGAATTTGATCGGATAAAGAAAATGCCTGAAGTATCGACCTCCCCAAAAGCCCTGCCTCCACAGTATGCTGACATTACCCAGTTTCTGAAGGGAAACCCTGAAGACTCAGGCGCTGAGCTTCCTAAAGACAGTACCACCCCGACTGTCAATAATACTGCCACTGGCAGCAAGGAGGAATCCTCAACTGGGAACACAGGTGATGGTGCAGAAGCAACTAAAGACACAGGATTGTAGTCTTGATTGAGGTTGTAAAACGTTAGAGGAGCTGCAGTCGTTTTGCAGGGATAAAAGTTTGTTATTAAATAGGATAAATTTTGCACGATATATTTTTATAACACCATAAGAGTTTAGTATTGTTAAGAAGCATGCGCGCGTATGATTTGTTGCCATTGTGAAGACACGTGTCACGTTTGTAATAGATGGATTGTGTATATTTTTCTATCGTGCTCGTTTCGAGAATTTGTTTAACAAGAGGTTTAATTCGACTATTTCTGACACTTTTTTTACGCAATGTTGAACAAGTTTTAAAGACGCTTTTTAAAATTCTAGTTTTTCACTATTCGCCATGTGACTGCTGTTGGGCAGTTTGTAAATCGTGGGCTTCGTTGGGCTGAAATACGATTAGATTAAAGGAACACATACACACCAGCTTTTTAAGATCACAGCGCAGCTGTGAATGCATGTGTGCTGTGTTAGTATAAATAACTAGCAGACGTAAAACGTCAATGATAGCTATAGTTAATTTCTGTGTAGACTATGGTGGCCCACAAAAAAAAAATGTAACCAAAAGTTTGTAAACACCACAGCAAAAGTTTGTGAACACCGCGGCAAAAGTTTGTAAACGCCACGGAAAAAGTTTGTAAACACCGCGGCAAAAGTTTGTGAACATCACGGCAAAAATTTGAAAACGTCACGGCGGAAGTGAAATTTAAGGGGAAGTAAGGCTAGTGCCAGTTTTCTGTCGAGCAACGTAGCCACGTGACACTTTGTTGCCATTGCTGTGGAATGTTTGTAGTGAAGTCGGAAGATGCGGCAAAATGGACTAGCAGAGAGAAGGAAAAGAAACCGAAGAGAGTGAGTAACAAGTAATGAGAACATACTGGAAATACTCCTGATGTTCATTTGTTTCAGCTCGTTTAACTAACTGCACTCTAGCATATTCCATCTCGTTGTCAGGAACATGTGCTATCAGGTTAAGAGCCCCATCATGATCCTCTGGTAAATACTACAAGGAATCGGGTCGTCCAGGTATGGTTTCACGTCTTGACTTTCGAATGTAATGAGCGTCCCAATGCTCTTTAAGCAGGTTCATATCCTGCTACAATAATAGCGCGAAACAGAACCACAAACACTCGGATTCTAGTTCACTAGCTGGATTAAATGTTCCTTGGTCTTCTAATTTTTTGAAAAAGTTCATCCACCAGTTTGTTCTACTTCTTCTGAAGTAGGACCACCACGCCTCTATTCTCTGATTCCTGGGAGAGGGAACGTAATGATGGCTGTTTAAATCATCCCGAAAAAAACTGTATTTTGGCCATTAATCCATTCTAGGTCCCCGAAGCAGTAATCAGTTTCTGAGGACAACCACCTTATTGTTCGCAAGCCTCAAGATAGTAGGTCGCAATATTATGCGGCCAGTTGATTGATCGCGTCACATACATCGCTCCCAGCTGGCTTGTTAGCTCAATTGGTAGAGCGCTGCATTGGTATCGCAGAGGTCAGTGGTTCGAGTTCCAGACAGGCCTGATTTTTTTCTGGTCTGATTTTCGCTATTGCATAAATAGCGCTATCTACTGCGAGGATCGTGCATCATACGTATCTAATACCGCAGTTCAAAATATATGAACTTCATATATTCATTGTATCTCATTACAAGAACTATTTGCTTGTTTTGTTGGTTAAAGCTGGTTGCCACACTGTCCAGTTTCAATGGATTCATTTTTTCCAGCGTAATGCGTTTTCGTAGTCAGAATGATACAATGCTTATATTGATTCTTATTGAATACCATATATCACATGTTAAATGCGTGGTCTAATCAAAGAGTGTTGATTTTTATACTATAATCTCGCTTTTTTGAGAAGCCGAGAGAGCTTGAATGTGTGGTATGTACCTCCAGGACTGATACCGTCCTTGACACTGTTTTGGTAATGAACTGCCTCCCGGTTGGCTCAATGGATAGAGCGCTGGACTGTTGTGCGGGAGGTCGAAGGTTCGAGCCCCGGCCGGACCAACACTCAAGGTCTTAAAAAAATGAGGAGAATATGCTACCTTTCTATAACATCAAAAAATGGTTAGATATTCTAGTCTTCTCGGATAGGGTCGAATATTTGGAGGTCCCGTCTCCTGTAGGGTTAGGGGTAGGAGACGTTAATTTCCCACGCACGAGCATACTGTGTGATAGATGTCCTCCCCTGGGGCGGGATGGGTGGGTGCAGATAGAGGACCACCCTAATTAACTTAGTGTTACTGGTGATATTCTCTGTAAATATTGTTTATTATTATTATTAATGAACAATTACTGTTAATAAATCTTTAGCGGTTTTTCAATGGTGAAAACCAGTAGGCTTAATCCATCGAAAGTACTAGTGTGAACACACCTGCAGATTGTAATAGAATACCTATAACGACAGGTAAACAGTGGTGTTTGACGCATACTAGTTTTTTACAATCTCTATATGCCGCTTGTACAAGTTTGATTATATCTGAAAAAGTCATCACAGTGGCTTTCGCAGTTCTTATACTGATTCCAGCCAATAAATTCCAAAATCTCGCGTTCTAGTAATATCCGCCGTGCAGAGTCTCATCATTCCCTCGAGAAAGTAACACGTATATCTCGAAGCTGTTATTTTTCATATAAGAGCGGTACAGTGCACTGCTTGACATTAATTCTTTTCAGCAAGCAGAGATTTAAAACGAAACTTTAAGAGATCATATATCGCAACCGCATAACCATATAAGGAAATTCTGAATCGGTCTCTTATGAAACGTACTTTACCGTTTCTTTTTTCCTTTTCTCTTCAAGATCGCCGTCTGATTATCTCTGAACGTTTTACGCTTTCCCAGTCCGTCTACCGATTTCCAATAATTTCCAAAATATCGCCTACTATTCATTTCTGCCGCCCAGAATCTCACCATCTGTCCCACCACAATTAACAAATGGTAAACACCACAGCGTACACTATTGCAGTGAGTTATTGATGCACGCGGGAGAAAGCTAAGCACGAAAGAAGCGTAAGAGTCTCGCATGGCGATAGCCGAGAGCGACTCTAGCTTCTTGAGTGCCTAGCAAATCTTCCAAGTGCGTCCATAACTCAAAAGTGTACATTGGCGTTTACCATTTGTTTATAACATGACATTGAAACATTTTACCACGAGTTTTATTTCATTTAATAAATCTTACGTGACCAGAAGAAACAAGCGCGCGTGGAAAAGTAGTCTTTGCATTTGCTCGCGTCAGCAGCGTACACCCATGGGCAAATGGTGGACACTAAATTGACCAATCAGAGCCCGCGCTTTACTTTGATTATGTTATAATCCTTAATTAACAAGGCATAAAATTTCCGAACCCCGAGTTTGCAATTAGTCAAAGCTCGGATACCGAAAAACCTATTTTAGACCCTCGCAGATGGCGGATAGGAAAAAAGTGGATGAAATATACGAATGCTGAAAGAACATATATACCGATGAACTACGAGAGGTTTACTCGGCATGCGCTTGATTATATACATATTCTCCATTTGTTCGTTTGCGTCCTCTATTATTAACTTTTTCTTGGTCAATTTCCATTGGTGTTTTGTTTTCCTGTTCGTGTTCTACAGTTGACATTAGCGAAGGAGTAATACGTGACTTTGCTAATACTGAGATCAGAATGAACGCTGGGATTGGCCGAGCCAGTACCAGGTCACTCGAGGGGCATGTTGTTTCGGGCGGCTTCGATCTTTGTTGTTGTTGTGTGAGATGCACAGCTGCTAAAAAGACTTCGAAAATTATTTCTTAAAATTTGTCTGTTTGCAAACCTTTTTTTTTTCCATGATGGGTGTAGGTGATCCTTAATCTGTTTGGAAAAGTGAAAATTATTGTAGAAATCCTAAAAGGTACACAATTTTAGCGAAAACCTTTTGCTTCCAATTCGTGGAAGTCCGTACGGTGATAAGCGTTACCTCTTCCGTTCCATCCCGACCAAACCAGACCTTTGTGAGTTCAAATGAAAACTACATATTCCACGAATATGGACAAGCGCTGGGCAACCCAGATAAGTTTTAATGCAGATGACGATGATGATAGCAGTTGGAGCAGATAATTTTGAGATCTCTTGAAAGCAATTGCATTTGTTCTTATTTTCCTCGACTGAGAGTAGGGTGCATTACTTTGAACATAATGATGACCAGAAGAAGAAGCGAGAATGAGAAAAACAAAGTAAACCCTGTGGTAGTTACCTGAAGAGTGAGTGATAAAAGTTTGCTTACGCCGTTCGCTATTATTTGAAAACTTTCTAGCCCAGAAGAAATCTGTAAGATAACTTCTTCTCCCTTAACACCACCATTGTATTAAATATTAAATATTCCAAATAATGGAGCAAGAAATTATATTGAGAATACGAACGGTCTGAGATGCTATTTGAGCGACGAACCGACGCGAAGGTTTCCAAGCAATGAACTATAAAACTGAATCTAGTATCAAACGACCACTGATAAAAAGGTTTTGAATATTCAGGTCCTTGGCGTGGGAGAAAACTCAGATAAGACTCAACTTACCTCCTATTCTTTCTCAAATCCTTTGTAATTCGTTTTCTGTTTGTTGTTTACCTTGTTTCAGTCTGCATCGCCTTCTCACGTTGCTCTTCGCTAGATAATCACCTTTTTAACTTGTTTTTTTCATGTTCCATTTAGCGTCCCTTCGACTGTGTTTCCTCCTCTCTTTTCGCGTCTTTTCTCGTTCTCTTTCGCATTTTCCCGACTTGCTCGCGCCTTGTACTTCTTGTTCTCTCTTTATCTCCAGCCAATTTTCACACAAACCCTTCCATCTGAAAATCTTATTAAAATTTATTTCTTCCGGTTCGATATAGCTTTAGCTCCGATTATTGCTGCTTTGCAATTTGATTAGAAATTTGAAAACACCGATAATCAATAAGGATTTCAACTACAACCTAACCAGTATGATTTCCAGCTCAAAACGCGAGTTGCAAATTCTTCTTTAGTTTGAATTGATTGCTTGTTTCCTGTAACTGGATTGTGTCAATGACTTAGGGCTCAGTGGACGCCTTGTTTACCAAGATCCATAAGTTTGTCTGATTAGTAACCCAGACCAATTGAAAACTGCCTTAGAAACTTTCTTTGAAAATGGAAATGAGAATGATTGGTGAAATATACTCAGTAGCAACTCGTTTTACCATCTAGCACCGACTCGGGAGAAAGATTTTCTTAAATTTTTCAAACAGATTTATATAGACATAAAAGTTTCCTCAGTGATTTATGGACATCGGATACTTACCGGAATATTTGGTCAAATAAAAAATAAATTGGATGAAGGGTGCAGCAAAAGTAACAAAGGTGCTGCAGACACCATAGTCACGGTGTAGGGTGTGGAGGTATTGGTAGCTGAGAAACGGTGCCTGAAAAGCCATGATATAATAGTCAACATATTTTTTTTTGCCGTCTTTATTTTTCTTTCATACACAATTTTATTTAAAAAAAAAAAAACTAGATATATATTTAAGGCTGGTTTAAGAAAAACTTTGTTATCACCAGGATGGTTTATGATCTGAATGCGATTTTGCGCACTTTTGTCTGATGGATTCATTTGAGTGAATTCCAGTCTTTTTCAAACAAGCTTGTGTTGCAAGAAAATTGCGAGTGAGATATTATGCATGATTAATTAAGATTAAGATACTGCGTACGAAAATGTGCGAGAAATTCGCGAATTCCATTTTGTCTACACGTTTAGGTCATCAACGTTTAATAATAATAATAATAATAATAATAATAATAATGATAATGATCGTTTATTCAACTATTTTGCAGCATACACTGAATCACAAGGCGGGTCACTAATTACAAATACTTCTACGTTACACCTAAATATAGCCATTATAGATATCAATTAAATGTAAATATTGAATACTATGTAAATATTAAATACTATGAGTATTAAGACGAATCGTAATTCGGTATTTTAAACGTGGTTCTGGTATTTGATGGCGCATAATTTCCGAATCCTTTAGATCTTGGAGAGGCAGGTACAGACACAATCTCTCCTGTCCTAAGGGCATATGGTCTTGTGAATGAACAACGCGGCACTAACTTTCGTAATAGGTCGGAAGAAGAGTGACTTCGCTCGAGGAATGTTATGCACGCATACAGGTGCACAGGCACCGGTCCAAATACCGGTAAAAGAGGCTTTAATGGGCGAAGATGAGCCGTTAGGCCGCCAAGAAATTCGTTCAACTTCAATGGTAGTGTAGCTTCATCAGGAATTTCACTCCCAATCAGCTGAGATCACCAATCACCAGAGTTTGCATACAAATACTTGTCATACATTTCCATGTTGATCAGCCTCTATGGAGAAAAAAAGAAACAATGTCATGAGATTATGAAAAACTGAGGGTGTTTCCTTACGTCACAGGACATTATTATTTGTTCTTATTGTTATTATTATTATCTAAGCTCATGGCTGTTCTCACCTCTCAAATATGTAATATCTGGAGATCGTCTATTTTGATGCAAAAGCCAATTGTAAACGATAACTAATCACTTCGAAGAATACTGGCTACATAAACAAAGACGAGCCAACCAGTTGTGTCTAAATCAGATGACATTAATATCTTCTAAACAGTGGTATAACCGTAAAATTTTGATTTAGAGAGCGTAACTGGCTAAGCTTTAATCTAGTCATGGTGAAAATCAAAATTTGTCTTGATTATTACAAGTCTCACCTTGTGTAGGGTTTCCATGTCCTTAAGCTGGTTCCTCATTTCGGTAAATGTCGGTCTACCATCCGGGTCATTTTGCCAGCATCTCATCATTATCTGGTACCTGGTATTTATGAATTGGAAAACGTTTAACAAACATTCAAACAAACAAACAAACATACTAAGAAATCAATGTTTTCTTCTAAAGAAACTTTTAGCTTTGATATTAGATGCGGCTGTAACTATCATTAAGCGAAATACTCCTTTGAATGGGGAAAAGACAAGTCATGGTTGACAGAAGCTCGCCCTTTGCTTGCAATTTCGACGAAAAGAGATCCTATCAACAGCTTACAACTTATCATCCACATGTTGTGGTGTAGGCATGCTGTAGGCATGGCTTAGGCATTCTGTAGGCATGGCCCAGGCATTCTGTACTCCTGCTGGAGTGATCTTGCATTTTCCCTGCCAGCCATCCGTGGATATGGTGAACCATCTGAAAACAATGTATATTTTCTTCCGACAGGAAAAACGTAGAATTAAAACCTTTGCCGCGATACTTGCTGAAGCGCCTTCAAAACATTGAGTTTGCTGCCGCAAGTTTTGTTTATGGTAGATATGTTAATAACATTGGAGACATTTTAAAGGTAAATTGGCTTCTTGCGGAAGAAAGAAGGGATTTTAACTTTCTGAAGTTGAACTTTAAAGCGCTTTATTTTAAACAGTGGCCAACATATCTGAACTTACAACGAGTCCCTATACTTAGAGAGCTGCGTTCATCAGACTGTATTAGACTGCAGGTTCCTTTAGAAAAGGAGACCTTTCAAGACACCTCGGCCGTTTTATTTAATAATCTACCAAAGGAATTGAAAATCTGTGACGACTTGCATATTTTTACATCGTGTTTATTTAAATATTTAAAAAACCGGGCGAAGGCACGCCTTCCGTAATTTTACATTACTTTAAGTTTTAAGTGTATACTGACTAGAATGTTTTACTATTTTAATTTATGATTGTAAATATTAAATAGGTTTAAGTTGATCCTATAATAATCGTTTTTCCCCAACCAACGCATTACGGGCTGCAAGGTCTCGGTGGATGTTCTAATCACAGGAAATGATAATCAATCAAAGATGATGATTTCTATCTCAAGTGAATCAATCTTTGTTCTGTAATACCATTTAAGAAGTTGTAAAATGGAAAAATACACAGGATTCACCCAACTAAAAATGTAGTCAGGATTGCGATGATTTAAATGAAAAGAGAAAAATTAGGTGATATTGAAATAATTGCAAATGAATATTTCTTTTCTGAGATAATTTCCTGCTTCGGTAAAGATCAGGAATAGTCCAACTAAGTCGATTCATGCCAAACACGTGCTATCACAATGAGTTTAAAACCATGAACCGAAAGACTGAAGACACCAAAGTTACAGTGAAATGAAACTACTGAATCATAAACTAAGATATTTGCATTGAACACCGAGATTGGATTACCTTTTCTGTAGTTTGTTTTGCAGTTAAAACTTACAGATTTTGTGGACAAATAACTCATTCCATCAGCGATTTGCCAAGAAAACTTCATAAGCTGCTGTGACGTCAGATTTGTCTGTGGTTTGCTATCAGGGTCTTTGAAGTAAGTGTCTTAATCCACGGCTTTTTCTCAGGTAACCCAGCAGATCTCCAAAAGGTACATACTCAATCAACACCAGCAATACCCCTGGAAAAAAGGAGAAAAGAAGCACTGGTACGTAATTAGCAGGGTTATTCCAATAATGTACAGTAAAAGGTATTTGTGTAAGAAGAAAATTACAGAATGAGAGGAAACACGTCCATTTTTGTTTTGCGTCAAAATCTCTCATCAACAGTTAAAGAAAACAACTCATCAGATTCCGTAACACATCCCAAAAGGCGGATGACGTGAGGATGTGGTTTTAGTTGCTTCATTGTCTACAGTTTATTTATCAAATCCCTGTTTTCCGATTCCGAAGCGTCATCTAAAGATGAATTTTTACACTAATCAGCTAAGTGAATTGCCCAGTGAGGACTCTCTTCGCTAATTTTGACTTTCACAGAACTTGTAGTAAACATTGGGACTTTCAGTCATTGTGTGCTATCTAGAATGTCTTGCCTATAGTAAACGCGAAAAACGTAAAAGAGTACAAACTAGCGTCAAGTTTAGTGTGGTCTGAGTTTGTTTAATCAAAGATAGGTAAGAGGATCTCAGTGAGGGGTAGCTTTGACGACTGACGGATAATGTTTCCGATTTTGACGGCTTAAGTTTGAATTTTAGAGTCTTTGATGGCTGAAGGTTTAATTTTAGGTGATCAGAAAGACTTTATTCGATGATTTCCGTCGTTTTAAATAAGCTTTTAACTATTTTGAGGCCTATTAAGTCTTCCTTTGACTTAGTGCAGTGAGGCGTACTTCTAAGACCCCCAATGATAATTTATGATTAGTTTTATAAAAACCTTACTTCTCACTTTTACAAGTGCAAACCACAGGAGCAGAATTTTGTTATAGACCTGACTCCTAGATTTTTCAAGGCGGATTTCTGCTGCTGTTCTACTTTGCAATCAATAACACCATATTCAAGAACGCCTTTACATCGCGGCAAATCGTTGACATTTCCGACACTCAATATTAACGCGTTCTCTGAGGTGTTGTCACACATCTTAATGAAATGGCCAAAACTGCGAGGTCGACTCTATGTAGGGCCTGTTTACATGATGTTAGGGGACCCAAGGTAGTTGAGGTAACCTGACTCGCTGCGGTCGGCCCAAGGTTTTATGTTTAAAACGTGAAACAGCGTGGTCGTTCACTATTTTTTATAAGTCGGCAGAGCTTGAGCTCATATGACCCGAGCCCAAACTTTTTAGACTAGTCATTGTTCAATAGGAAATCGATGATATTTTGCCGAAGACTTTCCACGCTTTTCCCCGGCTGGTAATCGTGAATCACGTGAAAGCTTTATCTTCTCCTTTACGATAGAAGCCCACGACGGTTTTCAACACACTCCACGTAATGTAAATTTTTTGTGTCTCGGTCAAAGGGCGGGAATAACGATTATGGCGTGGCCATTGGCCAGAATCAGTAAGCTATCAAAGAAGTTAGCCCTTTTTAAATATAAGCTATTAAAATTAAATATCAGAATATTTCCAAACTGTCAGGTAAGGTGAAAATCAGTAAACATGACCATAAAGTGAGTTTGTATGGAAACCATGGAGATTGGTTTAACAGTTTAAAAACACTTTAAGACTTTAAACTGTTCGCGGTAAGCAGCGAAAATAGCGAGATCCTAAGCAAATTTTAAAGCCTCTGATGGCTAATATTGAGCAGCTGTTTTTACGGTTAGTGGTAAAAATTTATCCTTTTGACGTCTGAAGGTTAAAATTTGGAACCTCTGACGGCTGACGGTTAATCCCCATTGAGACCCTCAGGAAGGGGGGAACGTTTCTTTTAGATGTTGTTAAACTTACCATTTTCAATTCTGAAAGGACGAGTAGAACTATTTTGAACTCACTTAATTTGATTACCGAGCCTTACCCTTGAGTATTTTGATAGCTATCTTGGTCGTCCCGGGCCTCCCTCGAAGTTCCTTGGCTGTTCCCTTTGCAACCTGGCCGAAAGCCCCCTTGCCATCCATGTTTTCTACTGTCACATGATCCCTTGACACTTCCCAGGAGCATGTTGATGGATGAAGTGGCGCGTAATCAGCAACTTGGCCAGCAGTTTGTGTTTGAGAATCATCGGTGCTTGATTATTTTAAATCCATGTACTCTCCCGGACGCTGAGCAGTTTTTTGAATCAGGACCACTTAATTCCAGGTCTTCGAACTCAATATCTTCCTGTAAAAAAAATATAGGATATGTCGATATGATATTTCACCGTTACATAAGAACAATCCATTTTGGCCCCATTTCGAAATGGATGGGAATGATATACCGGGAACTAAAACACTCGTAGAATCAATGGGACCACAACATCCGCGAACCGATTGGTGTCTTTTACGTATGTAACACTTGTGGAAATATTCAGCAACAACGTTACAACTCCCGCCTTATTAAACTTTGCTGAATAAACTTGGTTTGTTTTTTTGTTTGGAATAATAGGCCGCAAGATGTGTTGTGGCAAGCGACGAAGGTGTAAATGCATTTTCCGAGCAACTAGAGAACGAGAACGAGAACGCCAGAAAGAAAACGTTGTATGACCTTAAGATTCTCAAGGAATTTCTAGAAATTTGTGACGATACAAAATGAAAGTTTTGTTCCGCTCGTGCCGTATCGTGGTGAAGAGAGGCTGGAAATAAAAGTAACTGATTTTTCAATTCAGGCTCAGTAATCAAACTTTTATGAAACTTGTAAATCAGCTCACATGTATTTTTGCATTTTTGCCTAACTGACGGTGTTGCAGGTACTGAACCCTTTCCATAATTTGAGCACTGGCAATATTTTGTTACTATTAATACCTAGTAGTTGTATCAAAGCCAGCTTTGCAATCTCTATCATGTATATTTATCTTCCATATAATTGAAAGAAATATTACACAGGAGCTCACAGACATGAATTTTACGTCCTCGTGGCACGAATAATATCTCACGAGTTAGCGCAGAGATCGTGTGAGATATTGCCGCTCAAACATAAAGCACTGCGTTTACGTGAAACTGCAAACGTCAGCTTTTCCTTTCAGTTTCACGTGAAATTGCGTGAACCTTACTGCTTTAGCCTCGCGTGAGCTCACTTCATGTTGGATTTGATGGCGCCCCTGTATGACTTGCAAGGAAAAGTTTTGGTAGGTTTATTTTACGCGGAAGCGACAAAGCCCAACCGCTAAAAGTGAAAAAATGGCGGGAAAAAGAAGGTCACGCGGACACTGTTAGCGTTCACGTCTTATGTAAACGTGGTGCTAAATCTCTCTAATATCTCCTCGTCACCGTGTAATATCCTCTATGCATTGAAGATGGTCGAGATACTGATTTTTGTTCCTATTTTTGTTTGTAGGATTTAGTTACTTTTAGCGTTAGAAAACTCGCCTCATAAGCTTATTCATCTTTGTTCACGATCCTTCAATGAAAAACAAAGGAAAGCGTCACGGAAAAAATGGTTCAGGTTTGAATGAATTTGAATCATTTGGTTACTTTATCCCCATTTCTGAAAAATAGCTCATAGCCCACCCAGATGACTATTTTAATAGCCCTTATCGCATTTGTGTCTGCAATGCAAAGGGTCCGCGGAATTACAGTTTCAGGACGAGGCTATCGGGCCAACGTTCCTCGAGAAATACCAGAAACACTCCATGTCTGACCATATAACTCTGGAATCTGCGTTTTTTGCTGCCGAGGAAAAGGTTAAAATTCTTAGTGGTAATTGTCCTGGCATCACAAAGGAAGATTGAAAGAATGGCTGTGATTTCGGAAAGGAACGGCAAAAGTTTGTCGCGTTTGTTCATGACTACGGTTGTTGTTCCTTTGTCGGCCTTTTTGAGGTTTAACTCAGAGTCACGTTTCCAGGCCCTCAGCGCCTTGCGTTCGGCCGGAAGCAAATTATATTTTGGCTTTGCAATTTTTATTTCTGAAAAGTCACTTTTAGCCTCTTCTAAATAGCTTTCAAGGGCTACTGATTTTTGTACTGGTGGTATCCATGTAGATTTGATGTGGCAGGGATGGGATTTTTTGTTCCCCCCTCGGAATATGTAAATCAGACGCATTCTCCTTGCGAACTGATCAGTCACACAATAGCTGTTGTCTGATCTGTTTTTGTTTTGTAGCGGGTGTTGGAATGAATTTAAGCCCTTTTGCCAGTAAATTAATCTGGTCGTTTTTAAGTTCTTTGTTTGAGAGGTTTTTTTATGTGCGTTTTGTTCGCCTCTAGTTTGATAACCGCCTCCCGGTTAGCTCAATTGGTTAGAGTGCTGGAATGTTGTGCGGGAGGTCGACGTCGATGGTTCGAGCCGCGGCCGGACCAACACTGAAGGTCTTATAATAACTGAGGAGAATGCGCTACCTTTCTATACTATCAAGAAATGGATAGACATTCTAGTCTTCTCGGATAAGGACGAATAAACCGTAGGTCCCGTCCCCTGGATCTAGTAATTAGTTAATTTGGTTAGGCAGGGGACGTTAAAGAACCCACTCATCTTCGAATAAGTTTCCTTCGATTGTTTGTAAACTGCTGATGCAGTCCGGCTAAAGTCCCCCGAAAAGTGTTGTGATGCGCGTTTGATCATATCCACATGTTAATTTGCGCAATATAAATATTAAATTATTATTAATACTATTATAGTTGAACGTGTTTGGCAAGACCGCGGTTTCGATCCTAATTTTGTGGATCTCGTCAGTTGCCGATTCACTGAATAGACACCCGTACGCAATACAATGTCTAACCATGACGAGAACATGCTGTATCCTTAAGAAAATAAATAAAAATGCCTCCAAACGTAGCCGTTTGCTTCGATTTTACTTGAAAGATTTACCTGTGTGACCCGATCGCCTCGTTTCGAAACTTTAAAGTCCGCTGAACTCTCGTACAGTGGGCGTAAATGCGATAAGGGCTATTCTTTTTCAACTCTTCTCAGATTAACAGATGTTTTCATTGAAATGCATCTTACATATTTGTTAAATGACACCTTTTGTATTTTTTTTTTTGTCTTCAGAAGTGTTAATAATGGTAATTGAACTGTGTGGAGTGCAGTTTGGTCTGAAATCATACAACTGATTTCAAAATAAAACAAGCACGCAACACGAGTTTAATGTGAAATCACAAGCACGATTTCAGACCAAAATTGCAAGACACGAAGTTCGATTACCATACTATTGCATTCATTTGAAATCGCAAAATTCAGTTCCTAAGAAACAGGATTATTTGGATTCTGTACAAATGTTTCGTTGATCCAGTCGCGAGCTAGTTTGTTGAAAGCTGCTAATTAAAAGTCGTTTTTCATTTTCCTGCCATTTGTTTGGTTTCTTTAAAAATACAGTTAGTTGCAGCAATTTAGTAAAGCTTCCCCATTGGCTGAGAAAACATGCGATTTCTATCTATATAGCATGACTTGTAATGACATTTGGCAGTAATACCGCCAAACAAAATTGTCCAAAGTACCATGAGCGAAGCGGTGAGTGGTATTTTGGAAAATTTTGAAATATTACCAGCATGTATTACTGCAAAATACCAGGTACAGGTCATGCTATTATTTGTTTGTGATAGAAGCCGAGAAATTCTCGGTCTCGCACAAGAGATCTTATGTTATGCTGGTAACTTTGCTATACTATCCATTTTTGCTGTTGTATGTACCATACGGTACAGAAATAGTGATACTTTCAACCAGTCTCATGTCCGAAATTCCTCGCCTTATATCCTGATTTAAAGAGAAAAAAAAAGGTGCGATTTATGAGTTAATCGTACCAATGAGAGCCATATGTCACCGTGCTCGAAAACCCAGACAAGAAATATCACATAATGTTTCCCCAAAAATTCCCATCGATACTAACAACAGCTACACTTCTGTGAGTTAATCTCAAATGTAACATCGATAGGCCTTTTTGTTATCTTACGACTGTTGTTGTTGTTATAGTTCGTTTAGTTTACAACCATTCTGAATGCGGGAGTAAACTAGAGAGTTCTTACCTCTTTTTTCCACCACCGCCTAGAAAACAAAATAGGTTGGTTGATAAACATTAAGGTACCGGCTGGCGTTTTGAATATCTGACCCGAAATTAACAAAAATGCAAAATAGTGATATTTACCTTTCTTAAGTAACCAGACAATGTAAATGAAAAACAGGAGTACTGACGAAAGTAGTCCAAGTATGGCTATAAAAATGACGTCATGACACTTAAAGTCCTCTCGAGCTAAGGAATAATAAACATTTTGTCAGCTCAATCGAGAGAGAGATAATTCCCCATTAGCCAACCTATGGAAAACAGTTTGTCGTTATTTCGATATGGAGGGCGAAAATAGGTATTGGTGATACTAATATTGTCCTCACAGTTTTATCTTCCAGCGATTGGAAAGAGAGACTGATAAAGTTCGAAGACATTAGACGGAAATTAAATGCTGCATTTAGCTGCATTTTTTATCGATGATTAAGCTGCTCCATTTTGAAGAATAGATAGGGCGATACCCAAGTGAAAGAGTAAAAAATATGCGGTACGTAACGACCAGAAAGTCACGCTTAAGAGTGTCTAAAACTCGAATTTTCCCATCAGTAGCTTGTGATTGTTTACCTTGAAACTTTTTCTTCATGGTGATTACAACAGGATCTCCTTCAAACACAGCATTCCTTGCAAACGCTTTCACTCCGTAGTTTTTATCTCTCTCCAGACCCCCAAAAGTGTAACTTGTTACACCAGGAACAGTAATATTAACACTGTTTATCTCAGTGTCACCTTCAAGTATGATCACTCAGTATGCGGTGATAGGACTCCCTCCATCATCGGCAGGTGCAGCATATCTTACTGTTAATGAACTGGTTTGAGTGCTTTTTTCTGATGAAATAATGGATGGTGGACTCGGCTTCTTAACCGAGAGTAAATGAAAACACGAGATTGTCGTATCATTTTGAAATCCTATTGAAAAATCATAAAGTGATGAATAGATAACGTACAGTATCACTATGAATAATTTTTCAGACCTAGTGGGATTATATGGCCGAGCCTGAGAAGATATACAAGGTTTTCCTGATATCAAGCTTTTGATTGCGCCTTTCGTTTTACTACACTCATTGGTTGTTTTCATCCCTATGAGCCATTTGTTGTGACAAGTGACTCTTCTTTTAAATCTTTTGAGTTACAATCTTACTTTATCAATCAATAAATTGCATTAAGTTTGCTTTATTTCGCTCGGTGAGTAGTCCAGAAAGCCCTATCCTCATATAATAACTAACCAGATGGCAAAAACAAATCGTGCACCGGTATCGCAGAGGTTATTGGTTCAAATCCCTACGGGCCTGAATTTTTTCACGCCTTATTTTCCCTTCTACATAAGTAAGGTTTATTACTGCGTGAATCGCTTTCATACATATCATGAAACCGTAATACACATATATGATTTTCATATATTCAAAAATTCATTTTTAATATGTTGGCGAACCAACCTCTGAGACGTCAGCGAACTGACCGAAGACGTTGAAATTGAAAGTGATGAAATTGTTCTGAAGCAATAGCCTAAAAGAAAGTTCTACCCTCAGTATTATCTTTTGTTGGTTTGAAGTTTTTAGAATATTGGTGACTGTGCAGTCGCAACGAAATGCTCGGTGGCATGTTCAGCAGCTGTGATATGCACTCGCTTTCGGTACAGATAAACATGAACATGCCTCCAAGCACAAAAGATATATAAAAAAGAATCGATGTTCATTTATCAAGTTCTGTTCACAAACGAGTTTATAAGTTACTATTTCATGAGGAAGTGAAAAACTTGTTCTTCGTGCACTGCTGAGTTACAGAAGCACTTAGTATCTTTTAAAAACGTTCGAGAAGTACGAGAGGTGTTCGCCTACGGCTTGTGCTTCTCTAGCACTTCTCTCGTTTCCTGAAAAGATTCCGTGTTCTTCTACAACTCGACTATGCACTCAGCGCCTTTTTTTCTTATTTTATGATATAAAAGACGGCTTTCTTCTTTTACTGTTCAAGATCAGAAATGCCGTTCCCTTTCTTGAACTTATCACTGTTCCTTCTCTGGTCCATGTGACATCTGGCTCTGGAATCCCGGATGCTGTACAGCTGATATTAACAAAGGATCCCTCTCGGTAACTTCATTGCACTGATGACAGACTTATCTTTGCAATTGGTGGTTCTGAAAAAATGAACCAGTAAAGTGAGGCAAAGTGATCCACAGCGTCAGTCATATTTTACAACTCATTCAATCATTGAATAATTTATTTTTCACATCTGTGATGGGCCAACAACAAAGCGTTATGCCCTTGTTACTTTTGACAAAAAAGTTAACATGTCTCCATGCATGGTATTTCTGAAAAGTGTCTTATTGTTGGTAATGTTCAGTGGCAGATCTATAGGGAGGGTCCTAGGGATTCAGGACTTCTGGGTTTTGTTACTCTACATGTCAGACACAATTCTAGCCGAGACAGGATCATGTCACCATTTCATAACAATTAACACTGGAAAGGTTTTTGTAGGTTTCATCCATTGCAATTTTGCCCCTTGCAAGCATCTAGGTGAGTTCACCCCCTGAAATGAAACAACTTCACCCCCACCTTAACCAGTCCTCCCCTAAATCTCTGAACTCATTTCTTCAAGGCAGAATATGGTCAATTATTGCTGTCAAAATCTTGATACATTTTGATCAACATACAATTTCAAAGTAAAACAAGAATGATGTTCAATGTTCAACTTGCAAATTCCTTGCTGGATCATCTTAGGTGACTAATTACTAAATGGTTAAGAACAAACAGTATATATACAATTTAGATTGTGAATGATGTTTATTTTATCTTTGGCATTTGCTTCATTGTTTATGCACAGAAATGTGAAGAGTTTCATTTCACATCCCGTGTGATGGTTTGTTTGAAGGCACAGAACACCTGTGGAATGCATTGCATTCAATAAAACACTGACATGTCAAGTAACAGTAATGTGCAAATTAAAGTCTAACACAAGAATCATCTGAAAACCAAAAATGCTTAAATTACAAGTCAAGGTTCATTAGCAAATTAAGCAAGCCTCTCACCAGTACAGAGCTTTCAAAACACACTCTCAAATTCCAAATGATTAAATTTGGTAATTACAGTGTGTCATTCTTCACGTTGCCAAACAACAAACCTTTTTTTAAAGCCCATCAAATTTTGCTTTACAGTCAGTGATCCTCTAATTGAATTCAAACATGAGAACCATTGTATTAGGAAGTGTACCATGATACAAATTTGAGTTTCCTGGTTAGCTAACTTAATTAAAGCAAGTTTGTTAGGTGGCCACTATAAGGTGCATCACCTCGTAAGATTACGACATAGAATTTTAAGAGATTTTAGGCTTGTTTAGTTGTATATATTTTACAATCCTTTAATGTTTTATATTATAAGAGGCACAACCCAAACATGTTTCCTCATGGTTGCTAGTTTTTTTGATAGTGTGTAATATCCATAGAGGACAGGATAGAGAATTCATGTGGAGAGTACATTAAGTATATTTTTTTATAGTCTATTTGTATTAAAATATACACAAAGAATGCAAAACTGTGGTTCCTGTTTCCATGTTTTGAAGGCTTATGATATCAAACACTTTAAGAATAGTTGGAGATCAAGGTAACCACAGTTAGTTTCTTTTGAAAATAGTTATAGAGGTATCAGTGAGTCTAACCTCTGGTTTGAAGAAAACCTCAAACACAGAAACAGGAGGTAGCCTCTCTCAAGATCTTCTGCCCTTTTGCACAATGAACTTGACTACTGGTACATATTGACCTCAGGACTGAGCATTAATTTTCTTAACCTCATTCCATAAGCATTCAGGCACCACTGGGTATGTCATAAGGCAAAATCTGTGCCATAGAATTACCATAGTTTGTGGGGAGATGCATTGATCATATGGTATTGCTATGGGACTGTAATCAGAAGTGAACTTGATAATTACCAGATGATATGGGAATTGTATTGAACTTCCAGAATTTTGTAGCATTTCCATATCAGATGCTCCAGTACAACAACGGATATGGGAATTGTATGGGACTTTACAAAACGTGTAACATTCCTATATCAGATGCTAGTATGTGTGGATGATATGGGAATTATATGGAACTGTGCCAAATACATACCATTCCCATACAGAAGGGTCATGCAGGGATCATATGGTATTGGTATGGAGCTGATCCATATCATTCCCATACCAGACACTGTGGGAAATCTATGGAGCTGTGCCAAATACGTAGCAATACCATAGTTAAAGACAAAAGAATCAAAACTGAATGAAGACAGTAGCATGTATGGTTTTGATATGGAAGCAATAGCCCATACTAAAGCCATATACTACCCAGATATGGGCCATAGTTTATGTCAAACCATTTCCATACTTGGACCATATATGGCCCATATCACCTGGTTTGGTAAGGGTACACTCAGGCATTGACTCTGTGAGACACATTTGGCCAAAATATTGCAGTTTTACCTTGAGAAAGTGGTGCGAAAACTGTTTCATCGGAGTCAGTTACCATGTAATGACAAGGATTTTTTTCTACATCTCTGCTTAGGATAAAGTTACTGTGAATGATTTTGTGACTGAGAATCTTGTAAACATGAGATTAAGACTGCAGCTAGCAGCATTTTTTGTTAAACTGGATCTATCAACAATGGAGGATAATGAAGACAACTGTAAGCTTGGCATTCGTTGCCCTTTTATGAAATGTAAAATGTGAATGTCAAGACTATAATTTCCACCGTCTAGGTAAAGCAATACCAGAAGGTAGGTTTCTCTTAAACTTTCGATGATAACTTTTGGGATACTTTACTTCTTCGTGATCAATGTTGGCAAATAACGCTCAGTTTGGAATGTTTGAAAAGGATCCCTGCCTGCAAGTCAGTCTGTTTTCATTCAATTTTAATGTCATCACTATGTGTGGGCACAAGTCAAAACAAACAATAAACATAAGGAAGTTTGAGGAAAATTACTCCCATTGTTTAGAAGTGCTTCCCTTACTTTAAGTCTTATATTAATTTAAAGATAATGTACTCTTTAATTTTAAGGTTGACTTGCAGTCATGTACAATATCCCAAGCCATCATCAGGCACCAGTATATTGCCTACATACCAGTTTAAACTTGCATAAATTTTGCCACTTTTTGGTAAATTGTTTTAATATGTCTTTTTGGCCCCTTTTTAAAAATTGAACATCATAGGTTAATATTGATCTGATTTGACTTAAAGATGGCTGGAAACAAAATTGTTAAATATTTTGGATTCTCATAACAAGGAGACAACCTAAAATTAGCAACAAAGAAAGATGTGGTGGATGCAGTAAAAAGGGCAGCAGATGCTGTGGATGCATTCACAAGGGAATGGTAAGAGGTCTTTAATATTCGATAAGATAAAGGTTGAAATCATTATTTCCAGCTTGTTACCCATTGACAACCTTATGATCTTACAGGAAATTTTCATAAACTCATAATTATAGCTGAAATCTGATGTGTTATTCATACATCAGATACTAAGCTGTGTCAAACAGTGTCTTGTTCACAATTAACAAACATTAAAAAAACCCAGGTGTATGCACATAATTTTTGGTTAATATGTTTTGATTATCCAGACAGATGCAGCAAATCAAAGTGAATGCTGGTGAGATTCACCATAAGTTATTCATTGTTTCCAATAGGGAGAGGTTAGAGCAGGATCGTTCACTTAAGAGGGAGCAGGAGAGTGCATTGCAAAAGGCAATAGAGGATGACAAGGTAAATAGCTTTTCCCAAATACTTATATTGCACAAATAATGCCAATATCAATTATGTCAATCATGGCATGATTACCTGTTGCAAAAAAACTAAAATAAAGAACACATTAGGAGAAAGTCAGGCAATGAAATGAGGATTATTTTTAGAAGGCTTCCTTTAAGACTTCAGGAGCCAAAACAAGCACCAGCCATCGAAGTATGGCCCAAGTTTCAGAGACATATCCCCAAACAGGAAAGGAAATGAGTGAAATGAAGTGATTCAACATAAATAATACTTGTTACCAAAAAAAAGCTGCACCACTTTCTCTTTAAAGACTTAGCTGCAGAAATTTCAAGATCTTTTTTCTACATTATCAGTGATATATTACTGAGGTTGTCATGTATTTATTCTGTCAGATTAAAGAATCAAGCAAGATAAGGGAGGCCCGACAAGCCAGAGTTACAGACATCAGTCGGGGAAGGAAAAAAAGAGGAAGTGAAAATCGTCCTCCGCCACTCAAACGGCAAGGAAGAGCACCAGTTCATCAAAGGTGCCTTCTTCCAGGTACATATAAACAATCAGATACAAATTATTAAACTTTAAATAGCACTTTGGTAAGATGTAAACATACAGTGATTGGCAGATAGCTTTTTATAAAAAAAAAATCTAACCTTTTTTCCTGTTTAAATGATATAGGAAGTATATGACTGGGCAAGCTCCAACAATGCTCTCCCATTACACTTCTCTATCCAAAGAGGTAGGGAAGTGGTAAAACATGGAGACCACTTGGAGAGAGAAGAGGTGCTTCATATTCACGAGAGAGTAAGTAAATAATATTGCATAAAGTGAATAACAACTACAGTACTAGAAATCTGGAGTTGGAGTCTAAAATATACTTGTGTTATTTCAAGAAGGCAAATGGAATGCCTTGGTGAATTGAAATTTGTTCAAAATACCCTTTTAATCCTGATTTTTAGAGGTGGTGGAAAAAATATGGCAAATGATATGCTATCTCTTGGTATTTCTTAGCACACAAAATTAATCATTATGAGATACATAATACAAGTATGAATTTTGAGGGAATTTTTGCTTGCATATTCACCAATGTGCCTGCATGAGGTTTGAAAGTCACAGTGGTAAAGTGTTCAAACAGCTACCCTGGTAAATACTGTGGAATTTATGTATTAAACCTTATCTTTGATTCTGTTAACTTGTTTTTTTTTTATAATCCAGGATGAGGCAGAGATTAAATCCCTATTGGGATCAGAGGTTAGAAAAAAGTGAATACACATAGCAACAACTTATCTTTGAATGTATGATACAACACCACATGTTAAGTAAAGTGTATGCTTGGACTGGTCAATTTACTGCAAATTATCTGCCTATGAGTCTCTGCTAACATGAAGCAAAATGGTACAAGTGATCAAAAGAGAAAAAAAGAATATGTATTATTGAAGAAGTAAACTGCAAAGCTCTTATCACCATAGCCAGGTCTTTAGCATAAACCACTTCTTTCTCCACTCAGCCTAGTTTTTCAGTTTAATTATTATTAAAAGCCAAAATCATCTTTTTTGACTATTCATTTTGTATACCCAGGTTGAACGTTTGGGTTATGATCTGAGTATTATTCATAGAGTTAAGCATAAAATAATTTTGAAATCGTTAATGGTGAGGAAATAAGAAATGTTAATTCTGGGTCACATGATGGCTTTCCTCATTTTGCCTGCAGGTGACATTCAGTGATAATAAGCCAAAAATAAGGACAAACATTAGGACTAGATGATGTTCCTAAAAGCAGAGATAACATCTTTCTTTAAAAAATTTCAGCAGAAATTTCTTTAATGACAAAAATCAACACTGGTCATATGTTAAGTTATGTGTTGAGGGCTTATTAATTTCATATTTGTTACCCGATAAACAATGAGGGTCGCCACACAATTCTGTAATTTACTGGATAAATCACCATCACCTGTATTGCTTGAGCAATTACAGTAAACTATAGGTATATTAAATTGTGTATTTTTACATACTGAGACTAGTTCTCCTCCCAACAGATGAAGATCCTAACACAAGCAAAACAAATGAGGTAAGGGAAGTAGTGCGCGTTAAAATGTCACGTAAAGTTATTGGTAGTATGCTACATTATGAAAACCCTACAATAACAAGTCATGTTGCAATGTATGTTCCATAGATCATTGACCAAAAAAAGTTGACTTAAACTTTTAAATCTCGCATGTCCCTTGGGGTGAGGTTCTTTGTGGGCCGTAACACTTAGGCAGACTGACGGGTCCCTCGGGATGAGGTTCTTCATGAGCCGCGACACTTGGGGCAGACTGAAAGGTCCCTTGGGACGAGGTTCTTCGTGAGCCGCGACACTTGGGGCAGACTGACAAGTCCCTTAGGACGAAGTTCTTCGTGAGCCGCGACACTTGGGGCAGACTGACTTGTCCCTTGGGACGAGGTTCTTCATTAGCTGCGACACTTGGGACAGACTGACCGGTCCCTTGAGACAAGGTTCTCCATGAGCCGCGACATTTGGGGCAGACTGACGGGTCCCTTGGGACGAGGTTCTTCGTTAGCCGTGACACTTGGGGCAGACTTAAAGGTCCCTTGGGACAAGGTTCTCTGTGAGCCGCGACACTTGGGGCAGACTGAAAGTTCTCTTGGGACGAGGTTCTCTGTGAGCCACGACACTTGGGGCAGACTGACGGGTCCCTTCTGACAAGGTTCTTTGTGAGAGGCATTATTTTGTGCAGACTTACTTAATGTTCTTCATGTGATCTAGTTCTCATTTTAACCAAAATAATTTAAGATATGCCAATATACATAAAACTGAACAAAATAAACTGTCGTGACTTCCTCCTGCATAACACTAACATCAACACCTGACCAAATAATATTGACAACAGCAAGGTGGAACAACTGACAGTATCTATTATCACTATAGTTTTAAATAAGGGTCATGCTATAATGTAAACAACTTATCAACCTAAATAACTATAAGTAAATAGAGATCATGTTGCTAACATCATTTTCCAAGTGTGTTTAGTTGAGGTATTGAATGCCCTATTTTAATTTGCCATTGAAATATGAGGTCATGTAATTAGATTACTTCATGTACATTTCATTAGTGTCTATTTAATTTTATAATACTATATCTACGTTATGATAGTCATGGTTATTAAGGAAAGCAAGAGATTGAGGCAGTGGCATCTTGGTTTTTGCTATTGTTCCTTGTTGTTAAAAGTAAGTTACACATGACTCTTGTGGATGGCATACTTCCCTTTACTTTTTATCTCGTTTCAGGAACCACTACCAGGTACATCTGGAATTATTTTTGCACACGCAGGTGAGAAGCATATTATCTAATGAGTAAAATACCCAGTATTTTACCAACCAGTAAGGATACTGATTTTAATGTTGGTAAAAGTGGCCATCTCTGATGATAGTTGATCCACTGGCATCCTACTGCATTTTAGAGGATAACATGGCATAAGGATGTCATTAGAGCTACAAAAGAATTTAATCAGAAGGTTGAACAAAATGATTAGACTCTATTAGAAGAAATTCAAAGAACATAGAAATGTATATTCTTGTACTAGAGACCATGGATTATGGAAATTTCCTACTGACCCTTTTAGCTAAGGCCCCTACTTAACCTGGCAATCAATAAAGCACTTCCCTCCAAACTGGGACAATATAATTATCAGAGAAATATATAATTGTAAGTTGGTTCTTATCAAATTTGTCAATTTCAGGCAATGTGTTCACTAGCATTCTTTGCCTTTTTACGAATTGGTGAAATGACTTCAACTAGTGGGCGGAGTGATACTTCTCCCTTACAAATTTCGCATGTTAGTAAGCTGCTCAGCTCTTCAAGGGATTTGAATGCTTTCAAGATTACTTTCGGTAATTTTAAACATAGTGACAATGCTCCCCCTTTTTCCATTTTGGTGTCTCGTCAGCCACAATCCTGCCCTGTGGAGCTTTTGGCCAAGTATTTAGCAATGCGAGGGACCCGACCGGGTGCTCTCTTCATTACAGTGGATGGGGCTCCAGTTTCTCGGTCTCATTTTTCCAATCAGTTGTCATCTGCCGTACAGTTTTGTGGTTTGTCCCCCTCAGTCTACAAGGGACATAGTTTTCGAATTGGCGCTGCTTCTCATGCTGCAGATAAGGGGTTATCCGATGCTCAAATCCGCCTCTTAGGGCGATGGAAATCTAATGCATTTCTTAAGTATATTAGAACACCTAATCTTTGCTCTTAAAGCTGTTATTTTCTCTCCATCCAGCGGGTGCAATTGCCTCAGTTTACTATTTTCTTCCACCTGCAGTATTAGGTAGTAGGGGTGGTTCTTACTTTTGGTGTAGCCCAAAATATTCTTTCTTCTTACTTGAGTAAGGCAGGTTCATGTAAATTGTCCATTAACACAGGACTATCCATTGTTGATATGGGGCATTAGCTAGCATGGGCAGCTCTTGCCTTGGGTTGGCATTGTGTCAAATGCATCGAAGAAGTTAAGTAAGGCGTTTAAGCCTTCTTTCACATATTTTGTTTAGTATCCTACTGTTGATCTGGGGCATTAGCTAGCATGGGCGGCTCTTGCCTGGGGTCGGCATTGTCTCAAATACACCGAGGACGTTAAGTGAGGCGTTTGAGCCTTATTCCACATATAGTTTAGTATCCCACTGTTGATCTGGGGCATTAGCTAGCATGGGCGGCTCTTGCCTTAGGTCTAAGTCTCATTATACTTGTCTTTTCTTATCCTAATGTTGATCCAGGGCAGTAGCTCGCATGGGTGGCCCTTGCTTGGGGTGGGCACTTACTCGCTTACCTTCAGATAGTCTATTCAACAGCATAATGGTTGACTATTGTGATTCCGAGCATTAGCTTGCATGGGCGGCTCTTGCTTCTGTGCTGCGCTTGCCTGGGGTGGGGCGGCATGTGTGCGGTCACATGCTTTGGCGTTTTCAGTGCCCTCACCTTTACTGGGCCAAACTTTGTATCAAGGATTTGATTGAACAGTAATTTTAAATAAATGCGGCTATGGGATTTTGCCCATAGCCATTTACTCCAATTGTTGATTGGTTATAATTTTTCCCAGTAAACATAGCTCAGGCAAGGCAGCATATTTGGGTTGTTCATATAATTTATAAGGGAGAAAAGGCATAAAGGAAATATTTGCTTGCAAATAGAATTTTTATGCTTCTTCTCCCCGTTGTGTACTTTTTATTTCCTTTGGGGGCCTGGGACTTGGGGTGGCATTTATTTGGATTATACCCAATACCTTTTAGGATACTTGTGCTTGCCAAGTGACCAGGCTCCCATGTGAGCGTCACTCCGTTCCATCTTGATGGTGGTTAAAGACGTGGTTTTTCATCCCTCCTCCTTCCCTTGTCCCAGCCACTCATTTTCAGCTCATTATAATGTAATTTTTGGCGTTTTCAGTGCCCTCACCTTTACTGGGCCAAACTTTGTATCAAGGATTTGATTGAACAGTAATTTTAAATAAATGCGGCTATGGGATTTTGCCCATAGCCATTTACTCCAATTGTTGATTGGTTATAATTTTTCCCAGTAAACATAGCTCAGGCAAGGCAGCATATTTGGGTTGTTCATATAATTTATAAGGGAGAAAAGGCATAAAGAATATTACTGGTCAACCTACAATTTCTAAAATTATAATTTTTCCCCCAGAAGAAGGACAAGAAATAGAGGAAAGTTGTGTAGACATCGACAAGGAGGAGAAGAAAGTGGAAGAGAAAAAGGAGCAAAAGAAAGAAGAGGAAGAAAGGGAGCACACAGAAGAAGAGAAAAATAGGGAACATAAAGATGAAGAGGGGAAGGAACATGTTAAACATGAAAGGAAAAGGAAAAAGAAGGACAGGAGAACAACCTCAAAAAGAAAAAAGCCATGCAATGGTGGAAAATCACCCAGAATGTTAAAAGTTTAAAAAGACTTTAAAAGGACCCTTGTCAGCCACACCTTTGTTTTTGTTTATCTGTGGATGTTTCCATATTTTATTTCATGTAGAGCAGATCCAAATATAAAAATGCACAATCAAACTGCTTAGGGTAATTTAAAAGACCTCCAGAAACACAACTTGGGACAAAGCAATAAAATTTCACTTTCCCATACATTTCACATAATTTATTTTCATGGTCATCAAAAATGGTAGAGGCTGGCTAGAGTCCTTCAAAATTTCTTCAATAGAGACTGCTATAAAGCAACAAGTTAAAAATGTTCTATGTTTTGATGATAAACAACAAGTGTAGAACCCAAAACTTCAGTTCGTAATGTAAATATGGTTAGTGTTGTATAGGAAACTAAAAGTGTTCAGTTTAGAATTTAGTCAAAGTGGGTCATATGTATTGCATCACATTTTATATTGGGTCATTTCAAAAACAAATGGTCTGGGTCAAACTATGATCATCAAACTTCCAAGAACTGACATCATTCAAACCATCACCAGTATGTCAGAGTCTTAGTTTATGCTTTTCAAAGTTTTAGTTGTTTATTGTGGTAATTAAACAATTCATCATAAAGTGGAATCATTATTTTAAAAAATTTTAGACCAATCTTGAATATAAGATGTCAAAAAACAGCAAAATATATTTTTCATTTCATGCTTGCTGACCCCAAGTAACTGATTCAACTTCAAATCATGTTTTCAGGTTCAACTTCCATTCTCTTTTGCTTGAAAAACACACTAAGCTTTTGTCCTTGTTTCATAACAAAACATAAACACAAGAACAAAGACAACAAATGAAGTATCAAATGATCAGTAAATCAACATATGCAAAATGTATAAGTAGGCTCATACTAGAATTGTACTCGTACCCACATAATCTGAAATGCTAATCATTTTAAGATTGTCCCCTCATCTAAGGATAGTAAGCACACCTACATTTTTTAGTTTTCTTTAATTATTGCCAGCTGCTTTGGAAGTACTTAATATATATGAGGTAACTTGGTTTTTGTTTGTTTGTTTGTTTGTTTGTGTTTTAGTTTGTTTTTGCATCAGTGAGAGTCCACAACCATTTCATTTAGTGTCAGAATAGAATATTCCACATAAATGAAACAAAAACATGAACTAGATCGAATACTGGAATTATTTATGATTTGAATTTAATAGTTGATGTTGCACATGCAATATAGAAGACTTCTAAAGAGTGCAAAAATTTAGGCTTCTATGAAACTATACACCTTAACCACAACCATGTTTACTTTACTGAAAGGTGTGAAATTAGCTTCCTTGGGAGAGAGCACAGTGATTTAATATCTAGAGTAGGGACCCCTTGGCTTAATTCTTGCCTTGCAATGAACAGTAGGCAAAGTTAAAATTACATTATACAGTACACACATATATATGTATATACAAAAAATTGTGGCAAGAAGTTAAAACTTGTTCATATTAATTTTTGATGATGATCCATAAGCATGCAAACCAAAAAAAGGTCCCTAGTTAGTCACACCTTTATTTTAATTTACCCATGGATATTTTGACATTTTATTTCATGTAGAGCAGGTTCAACTTAAGCAACAAACATGGCGGATTTCATGTTCAGTTTATTATTTACTATGGTAAAATCAACTTGTATTTATTAAATTAATAGGTATTAAAATATTCAATTCAGTTACTGATATCAAAAATGTCTTCCTTATGTTTTCAGTCATGATCGCAGATAAGGATTAAGGTTTTTTTTTCAGTCAATAAAGTGCGCTAGGTCAGGCTATATGACAATTAAGGTCAGCTCAACAAGCACTTGATTACTTTGTTAAAAGTGAACTGTTGCAGTTATGTCATAGCTTTTACAGTTGATTAGTTTGGTGGATCTATTACAAAATTAATATTTAACATTTTAGGAATCTTATTAATTTTGTTCTGAACTATCAAACCAATTCATTAGAATTAATTACTTTTAACTTAATTGTCAAGTCCATGTTAATCTTTGTTACTTTAAGTTAGTAAACATTTAATTTGGTTATATCAACTAAGTTCAAATAATAAATTAGCCACTGTACTGCAGAAAGTCAAAAAGCTGATGTTTCAAGTATTGGCCCTTAACTCTGACAAAGGGTTAACACTCAAAACGTCAGCTTTTTAAATTTTTTGGGTGGCCAGTTTACAATTTCATCTTAGTTGATCTACCCCCACTGACACAGCACCACAGTTTCTTTAAAAACTTCCACCGTTTATTCATTTGTGAACATTTAGTCCATTTTGATTTAAAATAGATTCCTCTTCTATCGAAAATATCACAGTGCGATTGTGTTCCACAAAATTATCTGAATAGAATGAGTGAAACAAATCGAGCTTGACCCGTATTTTACATTTCAATTTGACTGTAAGCATTCAAAATTGGATAACAAATTTAGCTTCTTTAAAAAATTATAGTACCCCACCACACTCTCACATGTTCCATGAAATGTTTCCGAGCTATTATGGTCTTGGAAAATGGACATAAGTGTAGTTAACATTATTCTTCTTAACATTTGTTTGCAAGATGACAAAATTTTTCCTTTAGTTTTTTTCCATTAATTCCCACTAATATGGATGTCTGCTGATAGCTATGCATATATACGCATAACTGTCTTGAATTCTGGTGCCGAAATGTTAGTTGTACTCATCCTCTACTCAGTATTTTTTTTCCAAACCATTTTAACATTTCCTAAGAGTTAAGTTCCTTTTTTCGCTAAAAATGAACAATTCAAATAGGAACGCGAAAATGTATTGAGCGTACGTAACCGAAAACTATGAAGCAGCAAGTAGGAACAAACACTCTCCCGTAAAACAATCTACCAGACGAAAATTAAACCAATTCTTACCTTACAATCATTTCCTCCACCTCCTTAGCAGCGTAAAAATATTCTTTCCCCCTCTCGCGTTCTTTTTAAAATTTAAAAAAAGTACTGAGTTCACGACGAACATGCCAGAACATGATTACCCTCGCTCGCCCCAGGCTCCCTCCGGTATTGAGCCTCGATTTTTCAATCGAGGCTCGATTGGAAAATCGAGGCACGAATGTCGAAGCTTGGCAAAACGAGGAAAAAATTGAGTTAGGTCAAATTTTGCATACTCACGACCGAAACCATAACTTATAACGTACTCTCTAACCAAGGCGTAATTTGTCACTTTCATTTCCGCTGTCCGAATTAGTTCATCCTTATTCGTGAAAAAAGTCACGCAACACAGCTATGATTATGTCGTACGCTGAAATCTAACATCGTAAGCATGGCTCACTGGTCCTTATGTTATTTTGTTTCTACTTTTTCTACAGTCTTTGTTGTAGGTGAGTTGCTTTGATTTGTTTTTATAAAATATTTTTCCCAGAGAACTCAGGAAGAAGTTTCGTTTTGTCCTTTTACCTCATTCGACTGGCCATGGTTACAGGGATTTGATATAATTATGGTAAGAGTCACGGAAATAAAGGACAATTCGGCCGTGTTTGGTGCTTACTTTGAATTTCTTGTTGAAATTAGACCATGGTGAATTGGGCTTGACGTCTCATAATTTGATTTTAAGGTATTAACCTGGTCAGATATACCCCCTTCTTCAAGGATCTCGATGAGTAGAGTGTCTCTATAACGCTTCTAACTTCATATAGTGCTGACTTCACTATGTATGCGGCCAAACCGAAATAGTTTGTTTCAGTCCGTACTTTATCGTCGTTTTACGAGTCACGCAGAATCACCTCCCAAAACACAAATTTCGATTACCGACCTCGACAACAATCCGTTTGTATTAGGGGAGTGCTGAGACTACGTCAATCGCTAAATGATGCAGACTATTAGAGAGCTTGGCTTTCATTTAATTTTCAGTCGCCAGGTAAACGTAATGCCTTCGACCGACTTTATTTACGGCCTCTGCATTCATTTAAAATGTCGAAATTTTCTCCTGGGACTGAAATTTTGCAAGGAAAGGCTTATCCAACAGACAGGTGAAGCAGTGTTGGTGCAAAGGAATTGAAAGGTAATCTGGAGGGTCATGCCTCCCCACTCTTCAGCTTGTACTGATTTATTGAATTCACCGTACTTTGTTGTTCAACAACAGAGCATTGATGGTAGAAATCGCCCCGATGTGGATAAAAATTTGAAACCCATAAGCCGAGAAATTGGGAAGCGTTCGTATATACGACCGTCTTTTCACATGCAGAAGTTGCTACCTTAAGCGGGAATATTCTTTCTGCCGTTAAAATAATTTAACTCAGCCGAACGAGCGTACGTTTTGCATAGCACCAAAAAGACTCTGGGTTCGAGATTGATTTGATGGCAATGTCCTTTCAGTATGCAATTTCAACTGAGCGAACAGAGCGACAATTAACAGTTACTTCTCTGTCAAGAGAGTGACGGGATAGAGAAGATGAAATCGAACGAGTAAATGGTACGACGCGAGTGAAAAGACACGACGCGACACGAAGATCAATTAACGCGTTGTTAAACATCCATTGCGAATGACCAACGAGTGACCACGGGTGACTGACGCGAGAACATGGGTAAAGAGTCATCAAAACATTTAACTGACATCATAATTACGTCGTCATTACGTTATTTTATCTGATGATTATGATTCAGTCGTAAATAAACCATTCCAGGAAACTAGAGGACTTCGCTTTCCAAAATATTACGCAATGTTATCGTGTTTCGCCCGCGTCCGTTTTCTCAAGAAATACCGTTTCCCTTCTCTGCCTCTCTTATCCTCCCTGGAGTGAAGTAAAGAAAGAAAGGAGGAAAGGGAAAATATATGGGAAGAAAAAAAGGAACTTAGACAGGAAAAGAAATAGAAAATTGAATTTAAAAAGTGCAAAGAAGAAGTCAGCGAAGAAAGAAATGCTGTAAGGGCATATTATCGGGACATGCCCTTTGCAAAAGAGAATGATATATTGTTTACATGTTTCAGCCTCCAGAAATGGTATAGTTACGGTTGAATCATGGTTATGAAAAAAGTGAACAAATGACGTCATGTAGGTTGTGTGCTCTATGGAAACATGATAAACTCGGTTGGACCAGTCTGAATCCGTTTTTTACGTTAACTATTTTATAATGCTTTCGGCACATTTTTTAACAAGTTAATTAATATCTAGTCGTGCTAGTTGGCATCGGACTGAAATTCTTGATTCGGGGCTTTATTTTTATATATATTTTTTTTGATCAAAGCCTTTTTTTTAAACTTGTTTTTTCTTTATCCATTGACAATATGAGACAGTTGTTTCCTTCGATCTTCATTGTTTAGTCTCCGAATCGCTCGATTGCTTCAGTTTTTATGGACACTGGTTCACACGGATCTCGAGCAGAGTTTTAACAAAAATTACTGAAATAGTCATCTAATTGAACACTATAAGTTGGAACACCCCTAAAGAATTGTTCCCCTGCTCATTATTGTCATTTAAAAAACTCCAAAATTTATCCATGTCTTTTTCTTGAAGCAGTCTGGAGATCAAAAGTTGCAAAATTTGTCACACAATTTCTTTCTTTATCTTTCCTGAAAAACAGTTTATGCGGTAAGAGCAAAAAGCTGCGCGATTTAGAATTTTTCGCAAGCCAATCAGATTGTAAGGATCACTGTTTGTTTCAAAATGAATGTTATAGATATTTACATATCGTCGATCTCGTGATGTCATAATCAGAGATCCGATTCGCTTTATCTCCTCGCTATGATTATCGAAACTTGAGGAATTTTTCCCTTACTTGCTGTTTTCCATTCCAATCCTAGGTGTAATTTGCTGTTTTTACAGAAACTATGCAACAAATTTTGTGAATGGATTACTCAACAGATTCGCAGTTAAACAACAACAAACATATGAAACATATGTATGAACTGCGGTTATGAAACGTATATATGCACGATCCTTCGCAGTAAAGCACTATTTGAGCAATAGTGAAAATCAGACCTGAAAAAATTTTCAGGCCTGTACGGGATTCGAACCACTGACCTCTGCGAGGTCAGTGGTTCAGTTTGGTAGAGTGCTGCACTAGTATCGCATAGGTCAGTGGTTCGAATCCCGTACAGGCCTGAAATTTTTTTCAGGTCTGATTTTCACTATTGCTCAAATAGTGCTTTACTGCGAAGGATCGTGCATATATACGTAAGATTCGCAGTTGTTTGCAAAATTATTTCACTCTTTACTCTTGCTTTTGAAACTTCATATTCGAATAAATTTTGCCTGGTTTAACCAAGTCACTCTTATTCGAGCCGTAGGCAGCTTGTTACCCGTACAATAATTTTAATCACTGTTCTGATCACACCGAAAAAATGAAGATAAATATAAAATAGCTTTAAAAGCAACAACAGCAACAAATTGTCTTTGCAGATTAAGACCGTCGCGACGATCTCAACGAAATAAATGAACTTCTCTTTCTTTGCCAGAATGTCTAACGTGGACAAAGTATCCTGACTCCATCACTTGTGTTTGGAATGGTTCCACAGTTGCTCTACAGTGGGATTACAACCTGACTACAGAAGAACAGACTGCTTCACAGACAGCCATTAATTTGGTGTGGAAACGAGGCACTGCGTCCCATCTTGTTGAAGTGGCAGAGAAGACCTTTCTGTCGTTTAGTAGTCCACCAAATTCGATAAAGGAGCAATTCAAACCACACATTACCATAAGCAGATCAGAAAAGGCGACACTGATCATCAATAACGTTACTAAGGAAGATGAAGGTGTTTACCAATTCCTTATCATTCTTCTTACGCTCAATTCTTTCAGAGCTACACGAAACACCACCCTGGTAGTGAGAGGTAAGATATGCATATTGACTATACTTACTAGAAATAGTCGTAACCTGTACAGCCGAAAAAAATTGGGTTTGGGGTGCCATCGTACGTCACGCATAAAAAGACAGGGAATTTCCGCGCTCTTTCTCTAAAGTGAAAGGCGCTTTTAAACGAAAGACAAAATACAATGCAATTAGAAAAAAATTTTGATCAAGCGTCTTAATTAGCAATTTAGTAGTAAATTAAAGAATGACAAAATGAGGCAAATTTTTACAGGAAGAATTTTTGATTGAGCGTCTTAATAAGCAATTTAAGTAGTAAAGGAAAGTGGTTTTCTTTCGTTAAGTCTCTGTTCGGTTGAGTTATTCATTGTGACATTTGACAAGCCAGTTGCAATTGTTAAAACTTTTGTTGCCCCGTTTAGACCTGTGCAGTCGCTGTAGCTTCATATAGACATTTAAGCACAACGTCAAACCACCCCCCCCCCCCCACACACACACACACACACACACACACACACAAATTATTAACCATACCTCGATAGAACGAATACGTTGGTTGCTTTTCCGCAAATTCGTGGGATCGAGGTTTTCGATATTACGAACCAATTACCCCTGTCCCCGCCACCTTGTTCAATCGAGGTTCCGCTGTAACATTTGATCCTAAATGTAATAACATTTGATCCCAAATGTTATAACATTTGGTCCCAAATGTAATAAGCCTCCAATGCAATCGTTTGACTGCGCTGGTGCATTGTTGTTCTAGCGGACATCCACATTAAGTGTTTAAGTGACGCCTGTTGCACCAAAACATCCTCTGACCAGTATTCATATCACGTTGCGGACTCGCTGATATCAATCAGCATACTCATAACAATAATGATAAATGTTATTTAACCAGGGTGACCTCTTCAGCATAGAATCGCATCATTGAATAAAATCTCGCGTTCTGATTGGTTAACGGAGCGAGGTATTTAGCGTGGAATTGCGAGTTGAAAACGAGGCTATGTGAAATTGTTTCGCATCTACGTAAGCACAACAACTATTGTGAAATTGTTACAAAGTTTGGTTTCTACGTCAATTTAAACTTTTTTCAAAACCATTGTCACCTTCTAAAGAGCAGAAACAAAAAAAAGCGTTTTCAAAGTGAGCCTGAGTTTCTCCCTTGTTTTGAACTGAACTTCAAATTCTTGGAGAGGCATGAAAAACCTCTTTCGCTCGCGACAACTCGAAAGCGAGAACATCCTGAGAACACGGCCCAGAAAAAAACAATCTCCGAGCTAACAGGTCACGCCAACCCGGGTTCAATATCCATCTACAGCCATAATCTTTTAGAAAAGCAACAAAGGATGTCAAGCAAGTTGGCTGGGTTTTCAGTCGTACCACGACGACTTTCACAGCTGCCAACGCCAGCGACAGTCCATGCATGCAGTGCGAGAAATATACGTCAACAGCCTTGCACTTCCATCAGTAGTTGGCAATAACAGAACATCAATGAATAACGACATTGATGATCTAGCAGCAAGAGTTCTAGGTGGATTGTTCCAATGTATCGTTTAACAACTCTCCAGTGAATATTTCCATCAACTTTAAAGTTAATTTCAGTCGAATGCTTATCCTAACGAATCAGCTAATGGCAGTTGCCTGTAGTAAATGTCTGCAAATACAATTATCACATAACCAAAGTAAAGCGCGCGCTCTGATTGGTCAATTTAGCATCCCCCATTTTCCCACGCTGTACGCTGCTGACGTGAGCAAATGCAAAGACTTTTTTTCCGCGCGCGCTTGTTTTTGGACTTTTCATGAAACACTTCTTTGTTTTTAAAGGAATAAAGTATCGATCAATACACGTATTTACACTTCAAGGCACTTACCTTATATTAATCGCGATGTTATTCCACTTGAAATCAGTGCTTTCGTTTGCACACTTCATTCCTCTCAGTTTGCCACCAAAGAGGTAAAAGGTGTAAATTATTTTCCTTCTCGAGAAAATTATTTGGAATTTTGAAAAAAGATGTTAACGATAAATGGCTTGTAAATTCAGTGAAATACCACTATGACACCGAAACGTCGGCTTTTATCGTTGGTTTTTGCTTGTCTTTGCATTTCCAAATCTTTATTGATAAGAATCTTAAAACGCGATAATTTCCTACATTTGTTCAGGAGACTCGAACAATGTAGCAAGAAACAGATTAACTGCGATGGCTCAATCGAATTCCTCAGACTCTGTCAGAACTTCGACCGAGCTCCAACTTTCGCTAAGGTTGACAAAGCAAGGCGTTCTAAATGGAAGCACCCTTCCGAAACCTTTACAATGAATGTCATCTCTGAAGAACTAAATGGAAAGATCAAACAGTGCTTATCTAAAACGCGAGATCAATTCTATTTACGGTGAGATTCGCCGGAGCTGTAGTTTGCTTCGCTACACCTGTGTTCTCCGCACTATGGTTAGCCTTAAAAAGAAATATCATCAGGAAGTTATGAATACTCACACTAAGAAGATCTCACGGCTGCTCAACATCGAAATGGATGTTGACGAACATATTTTGAACCTGTCATCCTACAACCTCTCCTTTTTTCAGAAACAGGTCCTTTGCCGAGGATTAAAATTTGCCATTCCTCAACGTGTGTCTGCCATAGACGTTAAAGCAAGCTTTGAAAAGGCCTATTGGAGCCTTGAACCCCACCTCAATGATGATAATTTAAAGGAATCATCTGCAGCAACGTTACGTTTCGTTGCACTCAATTACATCGAATGCAAGAGTCCGAAACTTCCAAAGACATTTTTGAGAGCTATCGAGGAGTTAAAAGGACGCGACGACATAGTTATCACTCAACCCGACAAAGGGTCTGGTGTTGTGGTTCTGGACAAAACCGAATACTTGCGATTACTTTCTGAAGCCTCAGTCAATGATACAAGCAGGTTCCGTGCCGTTCCCCTGGAGAAACCCAAGACCAGGAGCAGACCATCCAAATATTACCGCCCCCTACTACAAAAAGAGAAGATCCTTGATTCCATTGTTCGTAGAATTCTGCCGAAGACCATTGCAGATTCCTTAAGCCCTACAGGTTCCAGATTGGCACATTCATATGGGTTGCCAAAAACCCACAAAGAACAATTGGCTATGAGGCCTATGTTATCAGCCACCGTCACGTACAACTTTCCCCTTGCTAAATGGCTCGACGAGAAATTGAAGCCCTTGTCCCTTAATCAGTATACAGTTACTAATAATTTTGATTTCACAAAAGAGATTCACGCGCTGAAGATCAACAAGGGTGAAATCTTGGTTTCGTATAATGTCTCCTCGTTATTCACAAACGTGCCTTTGGACGAAACAATAGAGATCTTGGTTAACAGAGCCTTTTCGAACAATTGGTTCAATACTATCCACAATCGTGCCCTTACCAGAACGGATCTTATTGACCTCCTAAACGTAGCTACCAAAGGCCAACTATTTCAATTTAACGGAGCTCTATACGAACAGACAGATGGCGTTGCTATGGGGTCCCCTCTCGGGCCCTTATTAGCAAACGTCTTCGTGTCATCCATCGAAGATACCCTTGAGCGAGCACACGTCGGTCAAATTCACCATGGAGGTGGAGAAGAACGGCAAGCTTCCTTTCCTTGACACCGAACTACTCAACCATGCACCTCGGATTGAAACCAAAGTGTATGTCGGAAACCAACAAACACGGGTCTACTATTACACTACCAAAGCCATGTAGATAATCGCTACAAACGGAGCTTACTGTAAAACTATGCTGGATCGCGCACACCGATTATCTTCCTCCTGGGCCCATTTCTCTGAAGAGTGTGATCGCCTAAAGAAAGTTTTCGCACGGCTTAAATACCCGCAACGCCTGGTAAATTCTACCGTTAACACCTTCTTACAATCAAGAATTGTTGGTAAGCAGCCCACACAGACGCCCAAAGAACCAAATCCATTGTTCGTGTGGTCATACCTTTCAAAGATCAGGAATCAGCAAATTATGTTAAGAAAGAGCTCAAGAATCTTAGCATGAAGGTGCAGACAACTGTCCAGCCAGTATTTGTTAGCCGCAAAGTTGGCCAAGATCTTAAAGTACGAGAAATCAAACCACAGATCGTCAACCAACAACGCGTCGTTTATCGTTTTCAATGTGACCTGTGTGATGCGGGTTATGTGGGCTATACACGCGGACACTTAAACACACGCGTGGATGGACATAAATGAAAGGCATCTTCAATATATAAACACTAGCACGAACGGCACAGCGAAGTCCCGAAAGACCTACTGAAACGTCTCAGCATTCTGTAAAAGTGTAGTGACAAGTTCGATTGTTTGGTGAACGAAATACTTTTCAGCAGAGACCTAAAACCCACTCTGAACGTGCAAAGCGATTCAATTCGCGCAAAAGTATTTGTATAATTAGCTCCTAAGATATTTATGCTAATTTAGTGTTACACCTTGCCGCTAATTTTGTAATTTTTATTTCTCCTTGACAATGGCGTCATGATGACACCGAAACGTCGATTTTTATCGTTGGTTTTTGCTTGTCTTTGCATTTCCAAATCTTTATTGATAATACCACTACTATCCTTAAATAGTGTAACGTTTGTTTAAAAAGTTCGAAAATTAATGTAAAATCAAGCACGAGGTACAAATAAAATTGTCGAAGGTTCAAACGTGTACGACTAACCTTGCTTTCTATTCGCTAACACAATTACACTTCTGACAGTTGGCTTTGAAATGGCTTTCAAGAGCGCGCGCTCGGGATAAAAACAAACAATAATATTGCCGATTTAATTTCTTGTTTTCTTATTTTCATTCCGATATGCTACTCAAGGTAAATTCATTACCTGACTCGTGAATCCCGCGTTAAATTGCACGCGAAAACCGATATCGCTTTTCGCGTGCAATTTAACGCGGAACTCACGAGTCAGGTAATGAATTTTTTTATAAAATACTGATATCAATAAAGGCCCTGCAACAAAAACAAAAAAACCTAAACACAGTCACCAACTTTGAAACTAACTAGAAGCTCGAGGAGCGTTCACTCGGGCTTCTCTTATAGCCATAGCATTCACACCAAACACGAGTACAATTATAACATAGTTTGTCGAAAAAGAAACGACAACTTTGAGTTTAAATTTACAAGACATGTTTCGACATTCTCATGTCATCTTCAGTTGCAAATGAGCATTTAACAGTTGTACATTTGAATTTATATTAAGGTACGTTACAAATTATGTGTCAGGGCTTACGTTACATTTGAATATTAAAAACACGAAAAATGTAAATAACGCGCGCTTGTCTAGATTTAAAAAAAAAAAAAATAATAATAATAATAAAATAAAAGACCAAGGAACAACATAATTAAAAGGTAAGAGACAATTCTAGATGCTTCTATTGCTGATTAAGAATGGGTTTTTCCCACTTAATATGCAAAGCCTCTTTGATCTTACTTTGGTATTTTAAAGCGGCAGAATCTAAGATCGAGAAACATTTAGTATCACAAGAGTCAAGAAAGGCCCTTGATGATTGCAGGTACTTGTAAATATGCGAAGTTTTGTCCGACAAGAGGTGCTCACGAACTCGTGTACAAATGTCTGAGACTCGGCTTGACCTGGTCTTACTTCGGCTTTAAGTACAAACACACCGGCATCTTTACGTACCTCGTAGCCATAAACTACCCCCACTTTGTGCGATATGAAATGATGGTAAGCCTCTAAACTTTTATAACACTTAAACTTTTGGGTAATAAAAGGTCCTCGGTTATCTACCAGATAAATCCAGGGATCCCCGAAGTTTATATCAGGATGTGGGCTTGTCATTCCACAAATGACTTGCGTTTCATATCTCGTATGGATTTCGAATATCGACAAAACCACACCCCAACGACACCCTAAGCTTTTCTTGAAACCTTTTTCTGTCTTCCGGGTCTAAAGTGCCCAAATATCTCGAATCAGTGCCACTGATCCTGGCTGCCAGAGTTTCGAAACCCTCTCCCTTTTCAGCCATGTTTTTTTGTTTTAGCCACCCAAGTTCTCGCGCATGCTCTATGTAATCAAAACAAGTATTCGCCTGTGGGAAATACCCATCCTTAATCAGCAATTGAAGCATCTACAATTGTCTCTTTCCTTTTAATTATGTTGTTCCTTGGTCTTTTATTTCATTATTATTATTTACATTTTTTTGATCTAGTCGAGCGCGCGCTATTTACATTTTTCGCGTTAAAAATATTCAAATGTAACGTAAGCCCTGACACGTAATTTGTAACGTACCTGTAAATTCAAAATGTACCTGTACCTTCAAAATGTACCTGTGAATTCAAAATGTACCTGTAAATTCAAATGTACAACCGTTAAAAGCTCATTTGCAACTGAAGATGACATGAGAATGTCGAAACATGTCGTAAATTTGAACTCAAAGTTGACGTTTTATTTTTGAGAGTTATTGTTACTCTGCTGTCTTTACGTCCTTGTGGTAACATAGTTTGTAAATTCGTGCAATCAAATTCAATTGCGCGAACGTGCTTCAATTTTCCATTGTGCACACTGATGAATTCAGCAAACAAATGCCTCGGGAAAAATTTTTTTTCTCGCAAGTGACTTCAGCATTTTTCATTAAAAAACGGGAAAAAATTCCGCAAAAAAGTTAAACTAGACATGGCAACAAGCGACCAAGCCAATGAAGATCTGCCTATTTATTTTTTCGGAAATGGATTTTTTAACTCCCGAGAGAGAACCCAGAGAAAGGGAAAACAAAACAATCAAGGGTTTCATCTCGTTTCGCAACTCTAACTTCATTTCCACGCATGAATTCACCTGGCAGTTTTTGACCAATCTGAGACAAGATCATTGAACCATAGCGAAATACTTTACCGAAACAAAATAAACAACGCACTGCAGCGTAGGAGAAGGAATTTCTGCTCTTTATACATAAACTACAGCGTTAAAAATGCTATAAAACAATTGATTTATGTGTCAGCTGTGCGTTCATAGAGACTTGCGGCACTTAGGAAGTTTGGAGAGCACTCAAGAAGCTAGAGTTGCTCTCGGCTGCGCCTCGAGCAACTCTTAGGTATCTTTCGTGCTCTCCAAACTTCCCGCGTGCTTCAAGTCTCAATGAACGCACGCTAACGCATGGGATGGGTGGGATGGGTGGGATATAGGGCGCACTTAATTTGAAGCTTCACTCTGTTGTGCGACCCTCACCACACTCTGGTGAAAGTGATTAAATAATAAATAAATAATGAACAAATTGTTAATAGGGATTATATAGAAAATTCCACTGCATGACTCGTGAATTCCACGTTTAGTAATATACATGAAAAAATTTCTCGGTTCTCGGATGGGTGGGATATAGGGCGCACTTAATTTGAAGCTTCACTCTGTTGTGCGACCCTCACCACACTCTGGTGAAAGTGATTAAATAATAAATAAATAATGAACAAATTGTTAATAGGGATTATATAGAAAATTCCACTGCATGACTCGTGAATTCCGCGTTTAGTAATATACATGAAAAAATTTCTCGGTTCTGATTGGTTAAGATGAATGCAGTTTTCAGTTAATTCAGTGCAGAAGAGAGTTAATTCAGTGCAGAAGAGGGTTAATTCAGTGCAAAGAAAGAAACAAACCAGACATTCTGATTGGTCAGAATGATTGGTTAATGTTAATGTCAATGTCAATGTCAATGTCAAGGTCAATGTCAAGGTCAAGGTCAAGGTCAATGTCAAGGTCAAGGTCAATGTCACTTGCAGAGTTTGAATAAATTATTTTTGCACATGATGCGCGCACTTTTCTTCTGCGTAGATATGAGAAGCCACCTCGTATTTTTTCATTTATATTATTAACAGATAATCACATGATTTTCTCGTGCAATTTGGAATAAATCAGCACTTGTACATTTTATCAAAGACCACAAATTGCACTCGCCCTACGGGCTCGTGCAATTTTGTTAGTCTTTGAAAAAATCTACTCGTGCTTATTTATTCCAAATTGCACTCGAAATCATGTGATTACCTATACAAATTTCACGCGAAAAACCGATATCGCACGAATCGCGAAGCGCTTGCCGATGACTGTTTTGCGACCACTCGAATTTGTGAATTTGCCGTCTAGTGTTTTATGAAACCATGTTGTCTCTAAAAGAGGTCAGTTCGTCATCTGTATAGGCTACAATGGTTTGGATTTCCGGAAAAGATACTTGACCTTTTTCGGCATTGATACACGTTTTGGTTTTCGTTCTTAACGCTTGTTTGGTTTTCCTCAGCAAGAACTGTCGTTTGGCTTTCTTTCCTCGTCTCTGACATTTTGATTTTTTTTCTGGGCGTTTTCTCGTACTTCTGAACGTGAGTGGTTTCCTCCAATTTTCTAAAAATTTGAATTTGCATTCAAAATTTGGAAGACATTCGTTTTCTATAAATTTGTTCATATTTGTTCACATTTTCGTAGCACTAGTCGTATTTACGTTTTTACGTTCGTAACAATAATTTTTGGTCGCGACTCACGTCAGCGATATCGCTTTATGCATTAGTGCGATTCCACGCTAAATACCCTCTCTTCCGGTTGACGTATTGACCAATCAGAGCGCTTGTTTACCTTAAGCTATGCGATTCTATACGAAATACCGCGTCGTACTTTACAAGTATTGAACCCAATAAAAATCAGTAACAGAAACAGGACATTTAACGGAAGAGCTAAGCTTATACTATATATTTAACCTTACCATTTAAGTTGCTTCTGTCAGTATTCTTATCCAATTCGCTGTCGTTAGCGCCACCTTCGAAGTCGTGTTCACGAACATTCTTGATTTTTTCAGCAAGTGAGGTGTTCGTTCCAGCATCATAGTTTGTCGTTAAATCGGCCGTCACAGTTTCGCCAGCATCTTCGTAGTCTGAACTCACATAAGGCCCATTTGTTACCTCGTGAGAACTAGTATGAACTTTCCACATTTGGCTAGCTTTCAAGCAACGAAGTTCGTGGACCGGCCATTCCGAAAACACTCGACATCATTTAGCGTGGGCCTGCCACGAACGGCGTGTGCGTTTGCATGTGGGATGAGCTTATAAGACAGGAATCTTTGCAAAACGGTCTTCACAAAACACAACATTCTGTAAATAACGTTGTTTACGAAGAGCGAGCTCACGATAACAGAAGTTGTCACACTCTCATCCCCAGTTTCCGCGGTTTACGCTAGGAACGCCTTGGGACCATGACCCCCTTTTGGCGATCAAAACGGCTTGCATTTTCAGACTCGGGCTTTCCTACGGAAGCCCGAGTAATTAAAAGCTTGTGATCTATAGAATTCTATCTATAGAATTCTAAAATACGAGTTTTAAAATCTTGACTGAGTCAAGATCCTTCAGTTCATTAGGAATATCACTAAAAAGTTTCGATCCATTGTAACAAAAAGACTGCCTTGCAGTCTTAGTTCTCACCTTGGGAAGCATTAAGTTCTTCCCACTTTCCCTCATGTTGTGGATAGTTCTAAAAACCTTAAAATAATCCTTTAAAAAACATTGGAGGGGATCCCTTTAAGCATTTGAAAGTTAAATTAATAGTATGCATGTCACGCCCCATAGGCAAGGGAAGCCGCTTTAAATTCTTCTCGGCGTCTGAATCTTTGGTCTTCAAGAAAATCTTTGCCGCCCTTCTCTGTGCACGATCTAACCTATTACGTTCTATTTTCCCAATGTTTCTCCATGCAACATCGCAATAATCCATAACTGGAAATACAAGAGACTGATAAACCTTGTTGGCTAATTCAACTGTTAGACTGTTCCTAATTCTTCCGAGGACACCGATTCTTCGCAAGTCGAGTAGCATTAGCTGCACTGAGACGGGCGGTATACTGACGCCATCAAATGACAGCTGGCAAAAAAATTAGCACGCAGACCAATACTTCCATATATTAGTGACTCTTAAGTACAATAAATTTTGGGAAAATGTGATAACGTTATACTTGTGTGATCAGTGATGAAGGGACAAGTCAAACCAAATTAAAAATATTATTAAGAAATTATAAAAAATAATTATAATTACAATTATAACAACAATAATAGTAATAAACCTGTATTCACTATAGCCACAAAAATATTTACAAAATCAAGATAAAATGCTTGAAAATCGAAAAATGCATTTAAATGTCTGGTAAAAAAATCTAAGGAAAGCTAGTGGATACGCGCTTTGTATAATAATGATGATAACAGCTATAATAATAACAATAACAATAATAATAATAATAATAGTAATAATAATAATAATGATGCCTTTAGGTGGCTGGTACCAGTTTTCATCTTTTTGATGGTTTGTAACTTTGAAAGAACACAGCAAAAAGACTGACCAAGGCCAGTTGAACACTTCTACAGAGTTAAATCATATAATCAGTGTCTATCCAATGATCATATTCGATGGTTTTGGATGTGTTGTTACCTGTGATCACGAACATGATTTACTTGTCATTCAAATCTGGCGAATTTGCAGGCGATTGGAAGGAGGCTTTACTAGAACCACCCCTTAAAAAATGTGGACTTGACATTGTTTTTAATAATTCCCGCCCAATTAGCAACCTTCCATATGTTTCCGTATTGTCAGAGAAGGGAGCGGCTAATTGACCACATGACGGCTAATGATTTGCATATGCCTCTCCAGTTCGCGTATAAGCAAAACTATAGCACCGAGTCAGCACTGCTCAAGGTCAAGAACGATATTTTGTTGAATATGGACGCGCAAAAGGTCACTTTGTTGGTTCTCCTTGACCTTAGCGCTGCTTTTGACACTGTTCGACACGACACTCTTCTAAATCGTTTGAAGTCGAGATTTGGTGTGGATGGTAAAGCTTGCGGGTCGTACAAAACATGTCACTGTAAATGATGGCCTATCATCTGCTTTTCCACTCAGACAAGAGTTCCTCAAGGAAGTTGTCTGGGGCCTCTTCTGTTTACGGTTTACACCAGTAAGCTGTTTGATATCGTCAGCAAGCACCTCCCATGTGTCAACTGCTACGCAGATGATACACAGCTGTATTTGGCATTTAGACCTGCTGTGCAAGGGGACGACGAGGCCGCGCTAAATGCTATGCGCGACTGCATACATGACTTGAGGAACTGAATGACTGAAGACCGACTAATGTTAAATGATGATAAGACTGAACTAATGCTTATAGGTACTAGGCAACAGTTAGAGAAAGTCAGCTTCAATGATATTACTGTAGGTGACACAGTCGTAGAGGTGAAATCAGACTAAACTAATGCTTATAGGTACTAGGCAACAGTTAGAGAAAGTCAACTTGAATGATATTACTGTAGGTGACACAGTCGTAGAGGTGAAATCAGACTGAGCTAATGCTTATAGGTACTAGGCAACAGTTAGAGAAAGTCAACTGGAATGATATTACTGTAGGTGATACAGTCGTAGAAGCGAAATCAGACTGAACTAATGCTTATAGGTACTAGGCAACAGTTAGAGAAAGTCAACTTTGAATGATATTACTGTAGGTGACACAGTCGTAGAGGCGAAATCAGACTGAACTAATGCTTATAGGTACTAAGCAACAGTTAGAGAAAGTCAACTTGAATGATATTACTGTAGGTGACACAGTCGTAGAGGTGAAATCAGACTGAACTAATGCTTATAGGTACTAGGCAACAGTTGGAGAAAGTCAACTTGAATGATATTACTGTGGGTGACACAGTCGTAGAGGCAAAATCAGACTGAACTAATGCTTATAGGTACTAAGCAACAGTTAGAGAAAGTCAACTTGAATGATATTACTGTGGGTGACACAGTCGTAGAGGCGAAATCAGACTGAACTAATGCTTATAGGTACTAGGCAACAGTTAGAGAAAGTCAACTGGAATGATATTACTGTAGGTGACACAGTCGTAGAGGCGAAATCAGACTGAACTAATGCTTATAGGTACTAAGCAACAGTTAGAGAAAGTCAACTTGAATGATATTACTGTAGGTGACACAGTCGTAGAGGTGAAATCAGACTGAACTAATGCTTATAGGTACTAGGCAACAGTTAGAGAAAGTCAACTTAAATGATATTACTGTGGGTGACACAGTCGTAGAGGCAAAATCAGACTGAACTAATGCTTATAGGTACTAAGCAACAGTTCGAGAAAGTCAACTTGAATGATATTACTGTGGGTGACACAGTCGTAGAGGCGAAATCAGACTGAACTAATGCTTATAGGTACTAGGCAACAGTTAGAGAAAGTCAACTTGAATGATATTACTGTAGGTGACACAGTCGTAGAGGTGAAATCAGACTGAACTAATGCTTATAGGTACTAGGCAACATTTAGAGAAAGTCAACTTGAATGATATTACTGTAGGTGACGCAGTCGTAGAGGTGAAATCAGACTGAGCTAATGCGTATAGGTACTAAGCAACAGTTAGAGAAAGTCAACTTGAATGATATTACTGTAGGTGACACAGTCGTAGAGGTGAAATCAGACTGAGGTAATGCTTATAGGTACTAAGCAACAGTTAGAGAAAGTCAACTTGAATGATATTTCTGTAGGTGACACAGTCGTAGAGGTGAAATCAGACTGAGCTAATGCTTATAGGTACTAGGCAACAGTTAGAGAAAGTCAACTTGAATGATATTACTGTGGGTGACACAGTAGTAGAGGTGAAATCAGACTGAACTAAAGCTTATAGGTACTAGGCAACAGTTAGAGAAAGTCAACTTGAATGATATTACTGTGGGTGACACAGTCGTAGAGGTAAAATCAGACTGAACTAATGCTTATAGGTACTAGGCAACAGTTAGAGAAAGTCAACTGGAATGATATTACTGTAGGTGATACAGTCGTAGAGGCGAAATCAGACTGAACTAATGCTTATAGGTACTAGGCAACAGTTAGAGAAAGTCAACTTTGAATGATATTACTGTAGGTGACACAGTCGTAGAGGCGAAATCAGACTGAACTAATGCTTATAGGTACTAAGCAACAGTTAGAGAAAGTCAACTTGAATGATATTACTGTAGGTGTCACAGTCGTAGAGGCGAAATCAGTTGTACGAAATGTTGGGTTATGGTTTGATCGTAATCTCGATATGTCATTCCACATAAGTAAACAATGCGCCTCGGCATTCTATCATTTGCATAATATAAGTGGGATCCGTAGGTTATTAAGTACAGATACCGCCAAAGCCCTCGTTCATGCGGTTGTTACCTCGCGAGGAGATTATTGCAGTAGTCTTTTATATGGCTTACCAGCCTCTCACCTGAAAAAGATTCAGCGCGTTTTACATGCTGCAGCAAGAACAGTTTGTCGCGCGCCATGCTACTGTCGCATAACGCCGTTGCTATACGAAATGCACTGGCTACCGGTTAGGTAACGCATTAGCTTTAAGATTTTGCTATTTGTTTTCAAGGCCATCCATGGAATCGCGCCAACTTATTTAAGAGAACTTGTGTCAATTAAAAGACCAGGAAATTATAAATTAAGATCCTCCTTGGATTGTTTGTTGCTTGCAACGCCAACTTAGAGAAGTAGGGTTAGTTTAGAGGACAGATCATTCCAGGATGCAGCTCCGGCACTGTAGAATACATTACCGCGTGAGATCAGTTTGTTCTACTACAGATCTAGGGATTTTTAAGTGTCACCTGAAAACGCACCTCTTTAAGGAAGCTTTTTATTAATTTTTATGAAAATGTCATCATGACAGTTGCTAGTATCTTAACATATGTTGTATGCTTCAATTTTATCATAGTATATTTGTAATAACTATCATTGAGATGTAATGCGCGCTTGATCATTTTTATGGAAAGCGCGCAATATAAGAATTAAATGCATTAAATGGCTTGAACCCAGGGGTAACATTTGAAGGTGTAGTCTGATCGTCCGGGTGAGTATAGTCCTGAGAAGGACTGTTGTCGGTGGTAGTGACTGACGTTTCGACAACCTGTGCGGAAGTCATCATCAGAGTCAAGTGAATGATTGTTGGCAGTAGAATGTTCTTATTCCAGTTCGTGTGAAATGATCGGTTGGTTTTGCTGTGATGTTATTGGCTGTAAGACTCAAGTGACGTAAGTCGGTCGTGATTGGTCTGTTTCGATCTGTCGGTAAAGTTAGGTCGTTCTTTTTCGGTCGTTTGTGATGTTTATGTCGTGAATGAGTTGTTTGTATGGGGCGGGTAGTTGTTGACATCTGTTTAGGGGAGTCTGTTCTAGGTTAGTAAACCAGCTTTCCAGAGTCATTCGTTGAAAATAGTCAGTATTGTAGGTTAGGCATTACGCAGAGTCCCAGTCAATGTTGTGGTTGGTAAGTCGATGGTGTTCAGCAATGTGATTGCTGACATCACCTTTCCTCGTCGCCCGTCTGTGTTCAGTCAGTCTTGTTGTGAGGTTTCTGCCAGTCTCACCGATGTAGGAGGCTTGGCAGTCGGAACAATTGGTCTTATAAATCGTTCCCGTCTGTTCCTGAACCGAGGAATTAAACGATTTATAAGATGAATTGTTCCGACTTCCAAGCCTCCTACATCGTGAGACTGGCAGAAACCTCACAACAAGACTGACTGAACACAGACGGGCGACGAGGAAAGGTGATGTCAACAATCACATTGCTGAACACCATCGACTTACCAACCACAACATTGACTGGGACTCTGCGCAATGCCTAACCTACAGCACTGACTATTTTCAACGAATGACTCTGGAAAGCTGGTTTACTAACTTAGAACAGACTCCCCTAAACAGATGTCAACAACTACCCGCCCCATACAAACAACTCATTCACGACATAAACATCACAAACGACCGAAAAAGAACGACCTAACTTTACCGACAGATCGAAACTGACCAATCACGACCGACTTACGTCACTTGAGTCTTACAGCCAATAAAATCACAGCAAAACCAACCGATCATTTCACACGAACTGGAATAAGAACATTCTACTGACAACAATCATTCACTTGACTCTGATGATGACTTCCGCACAGGTTGTCGAAACGTCAGTCACTACACCGACAACAGTCCTTCTCAGGATTACACTCACCCGGACGATCAGACTACACCTTCAAATAAGAATTAAAATTATCATTATTATTATTAACCAAAAACAGGTGTCACCAGAAGTTTCCATGGCAACGCTTTCAAAGGATTATTCAGACGCATTTTTTAGCTTATGGCTCAAATATTTGAAGACTAACCCGGTGACCCCGTCATTTTTCTTAATGATTGCTTTCAGCACTTGAAAAGGAAAATGCACAAAGACTTTTAAAAAAAATTCTGCGGAGCGGAATTTCAGAAAATCTAGAAAAAGGCAATTTTCACGCATCGCAAATGTCCTTCCATAGAATTTTCTATTTTTTTTTTCTGACGATTCCTTTCAACGTTATTATCATATTGGAACAATAAAATGAAGGGGTCACCAGACTTGTTTTCATGCAATAGCTTTCTTGAGTTTAGCAATTCCCACGCGCGTTCTCGCGCATTTAAAAATCTGGATTCTATAAGATCGACATTTGCTCGTGATCTGTAATAGCTACTGCTTACTATCGCGTGTGTTCGCGCGAGCACCTACGATCTGATGTTTACAGACGTTTGCTGCGTAGAAAATCATTCAATAGCCGTCAAAGACGGCCTTCCGGGCTCATCTTAAAGGACCTACTCACAACTTCTGGTTATATTATACTATTTTCCTTGAGGGTTCACAGTCTTCTTCCACTTCAGGTAGATTATCCTTCACTTGAGTTCTCCTTTTATTGCCGTCGCAAGATTTCCTATCGGCTGGATCGATATTTCGTTCAGATATGAAACAACCTTTATGTCTTCGAGAATCGTCGTCTTTATCTTAGTTTCTCTCTCCTGCATACGCAGTGGCCGTTCAACACATCAAATACATGCTGTTAGGCAAACTTCTTGCAAAAGTAGAAAAAAGCCTCGCGCCGCCATCTTTGTTTTGAATTTTCGTCTTTTCATGTCGCGCATCTTTCGCACGTTTCTCTCGCGCGTGACGCAAGAGTGACCTGTTCCCCGCGCGAGGAAACTAGTACTAGCCACCTTAAAAGAAATTGGTTAGAAAGAAAAAAAAAATCTCGTATTCCTAAATAAAAGGAAAACAAAGTCTAGTATTCCTAAATAAAAGGAAAACAAAACAAAAAGCATAGATTAGTTCGGGCAGGCGCTAATATGTTTGATCTGTAAATCAGAGTTAACAAGGTCTCGCTGTCGTCTTCTGAATCTTTAGTCTCTCAACCGAAGGATCGCAGAGTGTAAGATAACGAAAGACACTTCAGCTCTTATCCAGGAAATTGCGCTTGAGTAGCTTTCTCTCTTCTTATTTGCGATCAGCTCCGTAAGTCTTCTGTAGTATTTAAGACACTCATCCGCCATTCCATCTGTGGTCGTGAAAACTGGGAGAGTGAACGTTGCCTGTTCTATATCCATTACTCTTTCAGCATACAGCCTCCTCTTCTCGTTCTCGGGCTTCTTGTAGATCTGCTATGCAGTCAAATCTCTGTACGAGTCTGCACTAGGGTGGCACATCAGAACGTCAAAGAATGCAGATCTCCGTCTCTTCTAAAAGCCTCGAGCATGGATATCCAAACGGGCATCAAAGGCTTTGTTAGCGCCACGATTTAAAGTCTCCCCGTGACCTCTTGAAGGACGAGCTCTACTTCTACATTATGACAGACCATCCTTAGCATCTCTGCTTCCAAGTCGGGCAGTTCATTTTGGCGTTGGTTATTTTATCTCTTTAATATCTCGACAACTCTATCTTAGGACCTCATTACTGTTGTATGCCCTTTGAACTTTAAGAGAGTGTCTCTGTCTGAGTGGTCCAGTCGATTTTGCTTGAGACACAGATTTCGCTCATTTCTTGTATATTGTAAGACATTTGTGTACCTATACTAAAACCACATCCGTTCGATCGAATCTCTTTGTTTTTTCAGAGTTTTACGGAAATTAAATTTCACTCGAGCGAAGGCCTGTCGTGACACTTTTCAAGATTTTAATTTGAGACAACTTTGGAGGACAATTTACAAAAAGCTACGGAACTCAGCAAAAAGCAAATACCACAGCAATGTACATAAACTCTATCTTATCCATCGAGGTGACTTTCGTGTATATCATGTTTTAATGAAGCAAACAGGAAGACTTGAACGACACCCTATCAGTTCCCATAAGTCACACATGCGAAAACCGATCAAATTCAAGGTAAATTTTTGACAGAGTGAGGCGTTCTTAACTGATCCAACTAACATAGCTAGGAAGTACATGCCATAGAAGAGGTAACTACAGAAAAAAAATTCGCGGCCCGACCTTTGCGAAAACTTTATAACTCCGCTAACTTACCTGATTTTCGGCAATCTCCGAGTTTGGCCGCTACTTTGAGGGACAAGTCAACATGAAGCGGAGCAGAAATAAATCTACCAGGTAGATCTAAAACTGTCAGAAATACATACGAAAGCAACTTAAATGAACTTTGCTTTCAATTCAAGCAGAAAAATTTGCAATTGTTCGTTAAACTTACCATTCCTACATCCCTATGCGACCATTTCTTCCAATAATTCAAACACTACAACTAGTGTTCGAATTCCCCTGGTCGATTCCACCGTAAGAAATACCTGTGCCATCTAAGCTTCGACTCAAATGGGAAGTAGGAATCACATAATACAACTTCTTCATCTTCGAGGCAATATCTCATTGGTATTTTGATTTTCCGATCGACAAGGAAGGTGATCAAGAAGCGAGCGCCATGTTTACCTCATAAACGTGACCGCTGACCAGCCGCTGAGTGAAAACATTACGGCTCAGGCTCACCGTGTAGGGTGGATGCAGGCAGATTATCAGATGATTTTTGGGAACATTCGAATATATTCATTAAAATATCATAATATGCGTTAGGATTCTCAGTCGTCGAGCAAAAGCATGCTATGTGTTGCAGACAACACAAAGCTTGTTTTGCTTGGTTTTCTCTTTTTCTTTCAAATACATTTCGTTCCAAAAAGGAATGGCATTAATTCATAGATTTATAAAGAAATCTTTACCATGTAAATAAATGTGTTTAGATAATCGAGATAACCGCCGAAGCTCTTGTATCGTATCAGTAGTAACGTGTCTTCTCTTTGCCAACTCCGAGAGTGTGGAGCAGCAAAAATGCGAGACACCAGTCACGCGTCTCGCGGCTTCTTCATGCTCACAGGATACGCGTGACCTCACTATCTTTAAGAAAAATAAAAGACTGCTCGCAGTCCGTATTCGTTTAACCAATTCATAGGAGTGACGCGAGTCTCTTTAATTAAGTAGAAAAGTCACAAACCCATTCTTTATCTCACCAGCGTAACCACTGACCACTCACGAATTACAGTAGGCTTCTCCCTTAGCGCGAAAATTGAAATCGTATCGTGTATACAAAGTTAAAATGAGTTCTTTTAGATCTCCCGTGCTTATATCGCGTTGGAAACAGTTACAAGTACATGAAGAAGTCGTTCGTTGGCGAGACGTTGATCATGTATCTGCTTTTTCAATAGTAAAAGATGGAAAAAAACTGTGGTTCATCGCGTGGCTGAAGTGGTTTGGTACAGCTGTCTGAATGCAATCATGAAGTAAAACATTATCTGATAAGCTGCCACCTATCTAAAGAGGTTCTAAGTAAAAACAAGCTAACCCTGGCAAGGACTGGCCTATTTCACCTCGTTTAGGAAGATAAACAAAAAATGTGGATTTGCTATAGGCATCGCCACACGCAGGGGAACTTTTGGAGAGGGGCAAAGGTGATATGTCAATACCTTGGTCATGATGGTGTCAGGAAGCGTATCCAAAGCAGAGATGAAATTACCTTACATACGTCTCAGGACATTCAAAAGCTGTTTGGAGTTATTATTCCAGTTGGATCAAGTAGTCTTCCGCAACATTTTCTGTTATCCATTTTTGTCCCGTGACGTATCTGCTCGTAAAGAGAAGAAACTCTTTAGTAGATTAAGGGTACTTAATTATACATCACGTCGAAAAATATAGATCTATGTGTAAGTGCTTCTAATTGCAGATGGAAATATGTACAATGCGTTTGTTGTTCCTTTGTCGGCCTTTTTTGAGGTTTAACTCAGAGTCACGTTTCAAGGCCCTCAGCGCCTTGCGTTCGGCCGGAAGCAAATTATCTCTTGGCTTTGTAATTTCTATTTCTGAAAGGTCGCTTTTAACCTCTTCTAAATAGTTTTCAAGGGCTACTGATTTTTGTATTGGTGGTATCCATGTAGATTTGACGTGGCAGGGATGAGTTTTTTGTCCTCCCCTCGGCGTAAATCAGACGCAGTCTCCTTGCGAACTGATCAAAGTCACACAATAGTTGTTGTCTGATCTGTTTTTGTTTTGTAGCGGGTGTTGAAATGAATTTAAGCCCTTTTGCCGGTAAATCAATCTGGTCGTTTGTAAGTTTTTTATTTGAGAGGTTTTTTCATGTGTGTTTTGTTCGCCTCTAGTTTGATAGTTGAACTTGTTTGGCAAGACCGCGCTTTCGATCCCAATCTTGTGGATCTCGTCAGTTGCCGATTCACTGAATAGGCTGTTGCACCCGTACGCAATACAATGTCTAACCATGACGAGAACACGCTGTATCCTTAAGAAAATGAATAAAAATGAATCCAAACGAGACCGTTTGCTTCGATTTTACTTGAAAGTTTTACCTGTGTGACCCGATAGCCTCATTTCGAAACTTCAAATATCGCTGAGCTCTCGTACAGTGGGCGTAAATGCGATAAGGGCTGATGAGTGAATAAAGAATTAGAGCATCCAGGCATGAACAACAAAATTTTTCCAAAGGTCTTGGAAAGGTTTGTCATTAAAATTAGCGATTAAATAGTAAAAATATCCTAAAAATAAGCATAAAATATGTTTCTACAGTTAACTATAAGACTTTCAAGCTATTGGATGTATTCACACTACTTAATAAAACCATAGACAATTTGTAATCAATGGTTTCATCAGTGTTTCTTCTACAAGGACAAAAATTGATTTATTGATTGGTAGCAGTAGAACCTTTTCTTTTTATCGATTGCTAACGTTAATTGCCTTATCGATTAACCACGTCTGGTCCACTTGGAAGAGAGATCCCCCCCCCCCCCCCATAAAATAGGAACACCATCCGCCACTTTATTGGCATTTGTGAGTTGAAAATACTCGACCAGGATAAGTTTTACAATGTCATTGCAATGGCGAGAGAGAGTCAAGGAAGGCCATCCGTAAGAGGTATTGAGTAGGACTGTCGGGTTGCCTTAGCCGAGTACCGCGCGGCAATAAAAGGGTACAAGGAAGAAAGGAAACTTCTACCTTTTTTCCAGTAGACGGTTTCTACGTCCATAAATAACTAATAACGGAAAGGACTGTAATCTCTCGAGTGCCTATAAGGTGGCTCACAACGGTTTTGATAATTTTTCAGCACTTTTTTAAGGGAGCAAATACTACCACTTATTTTCAGTTTATGTTATAATAGCGAATCAAACAAACGCCTAATTATTGGTAAAACATTTTCTTAACTTTAAAAGGTTTTCATAGAAACAGCACAACATATAAAAACGCCCTTAATTTTAGATTTAGATGGTGATAGCCCTAAAACTGGTCCGGTGATGCTTCTATTATCGAATTATCTTGTAGCATCTGCAGAAAAGGGGTGATAGTATTGATCCATTAAAGCAAAGAAGTATTCAAAAAAAGCTGCAAACTGTTGCAATCCACCTTAAAGTAAGGCGTGTTCTTATTGCAGTGTCCTTTAGAGTAGAATTCGACTTTGTTGGATAAAATAATCTCAAACAGAGTTAAAAAGAAAATCACACTTCCTTGTTATACGTTAATGTCGGTCACTAAAATGATCTATCCGCAATATTTAGCATAAGAATTTGAATGGAAAATTCAGACTGGAGAGTTCATGGTATAATTTTCCTTCAAGCCGTGTTCGAAAAAGAATCTTGTAGGTGAACTGGAAATTCTAGTCTTCGTTGGCTCTTTCCATTTATATGCTGTTTGGGTAGATGAGCTAAAAAATTGCTCGAATTACTCTAAATTAGTGATTTAATTGCTTCTTATTGAGTCGAAAGTGTAGTCCGGAATTGTCATTATTTTTGTTTTTAAAAGTCTTACATTACGCTTGGACTACCTATGATTTTGAGAGATCTCGAAAGCCATCGTTCTAGGTACGGATCAATGTCGGTAGACTAAGTTAAAGGCAGCCATATCACGATATTTTAAGTAATTTTCCTGTAATTTACTGTAAAACTGAAGAAAACTTCCAAGAGATGTTTTTTAGTAGAAATAAACGGAAAATAAATGAGCGTGGTAAAGAGAGAGGAAGATTAAGACGAAATTAATAAGGAAGAAAAAAACTTCGGAAGAGACTGGCCGTCTGTGACGTAAAAATGTGATGTCGAATTCAGCTGGACTATGTTTATCATTTACACGGGGATAATTTTGTTAGAAATTTGGAAAAGTAAGTGTACTTAATGTTTTGGTATCCCTGTAATTGAAATTGATTTTCTTGAAAAATAAGACTAGTAGTACTCTTTTGCAGAAGGGCAAATGGTATGTATACATAATGATGATTTCAATGTTATGCTGGTCTTTTACTTGAAAACTCCACCAGGCGACGAGTCTACGCGGATACTGCCTGCTATTGTCCGACCTTCTGTACTCAGTACTGGCCAATAATAATATTAATCATCATATTGATGATAGTATGGTCTCGGCCGATATATCGTCCGATGGAGTCGACTGACACTATTTACTGTAAACATGATCCCTCTGGGCAAAATGGAAAGATTTTCAATTTTCTACTTTGTGCCACATTTTTCGATTTTCAATAAGTCAACTCAGACACCTGCCTTAAATGTGGTAGTATAGATACGAGTTCATATGGCAATGTTATAAGTGGGCGTAGATTGGAGAAAAACAAACTGAGATAGGGATTTAAAAAAAATTAAATCTGGAGAAATATATTTTTGAACAGAGCTCATATGACAATCTGTGGACGGTTTTCATGTTTAGTATTGACAAAAACAGTAAAAGAAGCGTATTTTTTTTCTTCCGCAAAAGGAAAATACAACACTTTAAAGGTACACCTCGCCAAGAAGATTTGAAGGTAACCCTAATCAGTTACTTTATTTTATTTTATTTTTCCAGATGCTCCTGGTGGCACACAACTCATTTCAAATCCTAGTAACACCACAGTTCTTCGCAAAAGTTTGCTCAGTTTAACATGTCAAACTGATGTTTGTCCTGAAACTCAATTTCATTTGTACTTTAATGGTAGCCTCGTCGAGACCAGCAGCTCAGGGAATTTTAATGTTACTGTGGTGTCTGATGGTTTGTACACTTGTGTCCCTTTCAACAAAGTTGCTGCAGGAAAGAATGATACTGTCAATGTCACAGCTGTTGGTTAGTTTACCTGTTGGTTAGTTTACGCTACATAAGGAGAATAGTATAGCATTGACTGGCTCATAACTGCTCAGCTAGAAGTACTCAAATTCAATATGCTTTGTATATAGTTGTCCATGTACGTGGTGCTGTTACCTGTTTTTATCTGTTTTGAAAATACAGGCCTTTAGATAAGATTAAGAGTAGTTTCTTAATTTCCCACATGAAATGTATTTTTACCGGTGTTCATTAACAAGTATATTTTTTCCAGATGCTCCACAAGTCACAGTTTCACCTGAAGTAAAAACCGTTGTCGAAGGGAGTAACTTGAACTTGACATGTGCTGCTTTTGGCAAACCGAAACCCAGCATAACTTGGACTAAGGTTGGCAGTTCTGATGTTGTATCTAATGCCCTGCTACTCATCATTGAGAATATAACCAGACCTAGGACAGCAAATAGCAAAATTGGGTATCAATGCATAGCCAGCAATGGAGTGGGGACCCCTGCTATAGCTACAGCCAGCATAACTGTGAACTGTAAGTATATAGGTAAAATAGTTTATAGCCAATCGATTAGCTCTGACGAATGGCTAACGCTCCAAACGTCAACTTTCAGTTAGAGTTTCTTTATGCTGACAATTTTGTTCACATTACCAACTCAGCTGATGAAACCAAATTATCGTAGACCACTTTTGTCTAAGTGCCCAATTTACATAGTATTGACTCTGATGTCTGACTCATGCTGTTCATCGCTGACGATTCCTCTTATCCTTTCTGTTAAAAGCGACTCTCTCCTTCCACACAGCAGAGAAACTGAATTTGGAGGACCAGTAATTTTTATAGATTTTATCTAAGAAATCTTAGAGAACGCGTTTGTTAAAAAAAAGAAAAGTTCCTCAACGGTTATTTAAATTCTGACTTATTCACGAGATCCCTAGTGGTGAATGTAAAAGACTGTAAGTCGACCTTTTCAGGAACATTAGTCTTTCGAAACTTACCAAAGAATTCACAAGGGTTACAGCAACACTTCTACCTAGCTCATTCGTTTTCAATGCATTTATATATTTTATTACATCTCAGATAGATTTTGTTTGCAAAGTTCATGATCCTAAAAGAGAAAGATTTATAAATTGCTGAACTATGCAAATTACAATCCTAATTTACTTCAAGAAGATCTGGTACATGCCCTGTGGGATCAATTTCTTCCACTTCAAAATGTTAATGAGGCTTGGCTTGCGTGGAAAAGCAAATTTATTCTTTGAGAAGGCATTTTACAATAGAAAATTGCTAGAAGAACATGGAACATATATTATTCAAAGCGATTCTGGAAAAGCGCCCCAAATATTTTTATTCAAGCAAGAATTCTATAAATTACCACTCCATTCTCTCAGATATAATTGGGAGACGACACAATGTAAGTGGCAAGTTTAAATAATACAACGCCTTCAACTGCTTTTTCTAAGAAAGTGAAAGATTTCGCTGTAACGTACGTAATACATATACAAATAACTCTTCTGAACCGTCCTGAAAAAACTAACGCAGTTAACGAGTTTTCATTAGCTTAGTGATCATAGGTTAAGCGCCATTATGACATAATATTTACAGAAAGGCCAACGTTATGACATAAGCATAATGTGATTTTATCTCGTGGCTCGTCATATATATAAAGGCTGATAGTTTCGAAAGAAACTGTTTGGGGCTGCGTCGGTGGGAGTAACGAAATAATTTGGATATATCAACAAAGTTGAAATGGTAAATTGGCCACCGTAATGATTACAAAAGCTGACGTTTCGAGCGTTAGCCCTTCGTCGGAGCGAATAGAGGAATTGTGGGTTGTGTGTGCTTTTAAAGGCAGAAAATGGAGCTACGTTATTGGTGGGTGCATGGCAACGAGAAAAACATGAATAAATTAGTGGAATGAAAAGCGTTCATTGATCCCTTTGGGATTTAGACTGCCGGTTTGAAAGATGAGCTTTTGTTCAAGATTTTTACGGCTTTCCGTGCCACCTAAGTGCACCTTCGAGAACACCTTCGAGACGTGGAAAGGAATGACAAGGACACATCGAAACCAGTCGCTAGACATTTTAATTTACCTAATCATTCTAAGCAACATATGGCAATCTGCGGTCTTTCCTTGCACTTAGGTGGCACGGAAAGCCGTAAAAATCTTGAACAAAAGCTCATCTTTCAAACCGGCAGTCTAAATCCCACAGGGATCAATGAACGCTTTTCATTCCACTAATTTATTCATGTTTTTCTCGTTGCCATGCACCCACCGATAACGTAGCTCCATTTTCTGCCTTTAAAGGCACACACAACCCACAATTCCTCTATTCGCTCCGACGAAGGGCTAACGCTCGAAACGTCAGCTTTTGTAATCATTACGGTGGCCAATTTACCATTTCAACTTTGTTGATATATCCAAATTAATCCGTCATATATATAGTTAAGTATTTACGTGTGCCTTTGCATAGGGAAAAAAGCGTTGTCAATCACAGATCTTATTTAAGCCAATCAAATGAGATCAGATCAAATAGCGCTAAGGTTATAAGCAAGGTCAGTTCCTCTCCCGGTCCTTCTCGCCTTCATTCCCATCGTGTTGACATCCGAACACAGATTTTTGGTACTGTAGAAGAATTTTCCCGCCCCCTTCCCATGCTCCGGCCTTCTCTTTAGGCTTCCGTTGCCTTTTTATTCGTATTTGGCTCTTTGCCGATATTTAACCCGACCTTTGCTTAAGAGGGTTTGTGATGTTTATTAGATCAATGTTCTTGATGTCGGGTGAATGAAAGCGTCACTATTGTGGCCAATTTATCCCACAATAGCAGCCAATTTATCCCAAATCTCCCCTCAATCTCGTCAGCAAACCAGCGCGACGTCGCGCAGAGCTTCGGTCCCGTTTTAGTAGAGACACGAGGGTTTCGTGATAAAGTTCTTATTTACTGATGAGAACAAAAACCTCTTGCAAATTAAATGTGCACTCAGAACGTATGGCAATTCTATTTGCCGTCCAATATTTCAGTTTTCATTCGATAGTATTTGCCAAGTTTAAGCGTTTTAAGCTCTTTCTGTAATTTTAATGAGGACCCTAAGAGAGCTTAAATTTAAATTGAGACTATAGAGACAAATTTGGTTCAAGGAAAATAGTGTACGGCGGGAAAAAAATGGGTGGACTGTGTTTGAATCAGCGCACACAGCTCAATGTTGTTCAGATTTTGCCGTTTTTGTCGTGTTTCGGTCTATTAAAGGTATGAAAGAATCTGAAGTTAAGCTCTCATAATCCTAATAAATTTCACCAATCATTCTACAACTGACCTTTATTTGGCTGAAAAACCACGGGAAAGTATTAAAACCACTCAGGTTGCAAACTTTAAAAACTTTCCGTTCAGATAATCAGATCGTAGTCGGCTGCGCCTTACACTTTACAAACTTTCCCCGTGTTCCTCCAACATCACGCGTGGTATATCAGCCGGTAAACTGATAGAAAGTGTGGTTTATTGCACAATACCATGCAAGCGTATGAAGACAAGTTAAACTGAAAGTGTTTTAGTATACATTGTAACATTCCGTTTGTTCTTACAAAATAAGGTTGGCACGATTTATCTATATTTTAAGGCGTTTTACAACAAAAAATTATTCCACTCCCCCTTGTTGGATATCATCTGATTATAAACAACTCTGCCCTAAAGGCCTCGTTCGCTACCTATCATCCGATATCCTACGCGCGCTCGTGGAATAATTGTTTAAATTATGAGTCGTTTGGTCATGTCTGTGCTCATACCCCCTATTAAAGAAATCAGACTCCTTTCTGTGGCTACTGCCTCCCACAGGAAGCAAAGCCATATACGTCGTCGAAATGAGTGATTGAGTGAGTGATTAATTCTGATCTTAACCCAATTTTGACTCGGTGTTTCCAGGTGCTACTTATTGTTTTTTTTTTTTTTTCTGATTATTTTAGAAGTCAAATTTTTGTATTATAGCCATCAGCACATTATGTTTTCAATTCTTGCCTTGGCATTACGGAAGACAATAGAAAGTGATAAACATCTCACAATCATTCAGGATTGTGCGCGATTTAAAACGGAAGTTTTTCTCGCAGAAAAATCTTTGTAGGTGTGATCGGTACATCATAAAACTTACTTATGTGTGTACGGAAACTTTTTTTCTTTAAAGAGAAAGTATTTTACCGTTGAAGTCAGCAAAGCATGTAGATCCGGAGATATAATCTTTACAGTTACTGTCGAAAGTGACGTTACTCAAGAAGAAAGACATCTCAAAATAATTTCACAGTGGCATCGGCCGACGCATAATTGAAATCAAAACTTTTCATTGTAGAAATGTCTCAATAGACACGATCTGTATATCGTGAAAGCTTTGGGGAAAATTTTTTCTAGAAAAAGAGAGCATTTTACTGTTTGAATCAGCGACTTTTACTAAAAAGGACTACTAAGGGCCCGGGCGTGCGACTGAATTTTTTTTATTCTACGAAAGTATCTGCCATCATTTCAGTGAGACAACTCCGCCCGGTGACTTTTTTACCAACCAAATTTTGTCAAGCCTCACCGATCACTACTAAGGATACTCAGAATACAACTATTATGACCCCCAAGTTTACCTGAATTCTCAGGTCCAAGTACTGCTGAATCTGAATATCCATAATTGACATTTGATGATTCAGCAAATATTTTCCCGTTTTTTCAATTCGCGCATGATTGACAAATTGGAAATTTAGCGGAGACAAAATTTTTCGAGATATTTGGTGGAGCAAAAGAAATTTTGCCAGATAAGTGCGCGGGGCCTTAATTTGCGAAGCGAGTAAGTTCTTGAGTTATTCAGCAGAATGATGGAATAGAGGAATTGTGAATCAGCAGAATGGCGGAATATCTTCAATGAATCATTAATTTAAGGGGAAAAACATTTCAGGAATTGTACACACATTGTAATATTTTAACATTTTTATGGTTATTATTCATTTTTATGGTTATTATTAATTAAATGTACGACCCCATCAGCTATGCTGAATATCTCAATGGCTCAACTTCCACAAGTCCCATACAGGTCAGTAGTAGAATATGAGTCATTCTGGTTGGTGCAATTGGATTTTCAATGGATGAGTATGCCTGTTACACAGAGTGAAAAACATAGATATTTTCATGGTTTGCTTTGTATTGTTTTATTTTATTTAAAGATGCAGCGGTGATTACCAACCCCGGGAATCAGACATTCAGTAAAAAACCTGGGGAAGAGGTTAGCTTTGCTTGTTATAAAGAGGGTTATCCAATACCGACAATTATCTGGACAAAGGAGGATGTCGTCACGAATTGGACTTCTGAGGATAATCCCAGTAAGGTGACTTTTCAAGTAAAAGAGTCCAGCCCTGGTTGGTATAGCTGCAAAGTTGAAAATGAATTGGACACGGTTTTCAAATGGTTTCACCTCAGTAAGTACATTAGATTTAATATATTTTCACCTTGATCTTGTCATGTAACGTAGCGATTTTAAGATATTTCTTGCATTTCATTTCGATAATGTCACAGAAACATTAAAAAAACAGAATAATTGGCAGCTTTTTAAACTTAGTCTCTTTCGTGGATGAAAGTAAAATTGACAAGGCATGAAATTCACAAGGCATAAAATTCACATATGTGTGCAGGTGTGTATGATGCCGATGTGAACTATTGAATTTTTCTCTCTAAAGTTGTAATTGACGACAAATTCAAGATTAAGTTAACCGTCACTAACAGAGATTGCTGCAACAATATTCAAGAAACCCTTCAGCAACTACGGTCCAAAGTAAGTAAAAGAAATTCAGTGGATTTACAACAAAATATCTACCTCTTGAAAAAACCCTTGAAATTTATTAGTAGAACCAGTAGGTCAAATGTCGAATAAAATAATTGTGGACAAAATCACTTACTTAAAATCAAGAGCAAAGAAAAACTCGCAAATCATAAATTGAGTGCGACAATTTAACTTTGCACAACCTTAGTTTAAATGCTTAAGGAAACATACTTCCTCTATCCAGCTACGGACATAGTACATGGCTATAGAATTTCCAGCCTTCTGATTGGCTGAACGGAGCCAGGCTATGAGCTTGTAACCTTGCTCCAAACTCGAGTTCATAACCTATCAGCGACAAATACGGTCAATGAATCTGTCAGCGAGGTGCAAAAAACGTCCCCTTGCCCAAGAGCTAACTATTAAGAAAATAACAGAGCCACTCCCAAATCCGCCAAAATAAACTATATTTGGTAGGAAAATATTTCAAGTCATGTAACAGAAAATAAAGCAGTTTTTATTTGCTACATGCGTAATATGATTTGTTTTAATTTTCCGATGACATTTGCGACAAGTTAAAGTTCAGTGTTTTACTGACCTTTTAGAGTGGTTTGACAATCCCGATACACCGTATTCTCAAATGGCGGCCCTCCTGGGGCGAGAGAGCGGTCATACGCAAAAACGCGGCGTTGTAGGATAAAAAGTACAGATCATCAAAGAAGTGACTGGGTTAACATGTTTTGCTTAGTGAGGATGATATTTCAGGCTCATCTCCGGCTGGCAGAAAACCAACAGAGCTAAAAAGCGAGGAGTCACGTTTTTTGTTCAAATACAGAAACGATCCAGCTAAAGAACTACAGACAAAAGCTCAAATTTTCAAGCAGTAAGCATTTTAGTTATTCCAGCAATCGAACGGTTGCTTGAATATTTTCACTGTTTACACTAAGTTGAAGCTTATAAATTTTAAATTGCTTAGATGTTTACCAAGTTTTTCCCTGGGTTATTTCTGATTCAAAAGCATCGCCCTGAATTTCTGCAAGTTAAGAAAATCAGTTTTAAATGAAATTGAATCGCTTTCTGACAGATGTTTACAAAAATTCTACGCGATTTCGACTCATTGCCTTCCCCAAACTGAAGGTTAATTACTTCGTTTGAAATCGCGAAGTTAGCTTCAGCTGTAACTAGGTGTGTTTTCGGCAGAATGTAAGCTACTCACTTAAACGAATGATTTCCTTCTGAGCTTTTAAAAGCTGGAGTCTTAGTAGTTCTTGTTACTATTATAATACTTCAGCATTCAGCTCATTTGAAACCACACGTACATCGTCCGCTATAGAAGCGAAACTACTGCCTAAAGTGTTGGTATGAGAAGCCGTCGGTAAACTGAGGTCTTGGATCACATATTCATCGTCTTCGTTCGTGAATAAATTGTCCAGTCGCTTCTTTTTTTTTAAGTATTTGACTTGACTTGTTCAATGGCGGAGGTCGTTTGCGATTCGGAAGTTCACCATGCAAACTTCGCTAAATGCATTTTCTGGCCGCTTTCTTATTTCTTCTTTACAGAAATGCAGCGAGTAAACTCTCGTACTCTTTGTTGGTGAAAAGTTGCGGCCCACATGTACACCTCTTCGGATTTTCTTTAGCCATTGCTTGCGAATGTCTTGATCCGTTAGAAAACTAAAGAAAACCCACCCTGTTTCCTTCAAGATCGTTTCCCATTTAGTTCCAGAGGACGACATAGCAATAATCGTTTGAACTTGACATCCCAAGTAATTAACTGCGCTTAAATGAGAATTAAAATACTCACAAAAAGCGCCTATTGATGATATGATATGTGAAGAAATAAATTCTAGACTTAAATCTTTTTACACATTAGCAAGAAAATAAGACGGTACACTTTCCATGATCGATCCGAGCAGCCATCAACCACTTTTTTCGCTCGCCTCCCTTATGTAAACATGATAATCTCGGCCTATTCTCGTGAAAACTCTTCAGTTCGGGTCACTTCCGAGTGTGTAGGGCTTTGTAAACTTTCAAAATATCCACTTTTCTATCGAAGGATACCGACAAATGCGCAGAAATCCTTCTTTTTGATTCATTCGTTGGGTCATGTGTTCACGAAACTGTCAATCATGTTATTGTTCTTCTTGGAACCAAAGTTACTTTTGTCTTCCGGTCGTTGTTAACCAAAAAGCTAACCAAATGATAGATTTATTTCTTTGCGTCGTTTTTACTTAAACAATTATTCTACTCAGGCTTACCCAATATGAGATTATCATAACCAAATCAGTGCTAAGCCCTCGTAGAATAATGGTTAAATGATTCTAACTCGGAAATTAATGGATTTTGCGCCCCGAGAAGATCTAGGGTATTTCAACGGTCAGGTATCCTATGTAGCTTAATGAAACTTGCCACGTTTCAACTCATTTATAAATAGACTTTTTCTTAAACTCTGAATGCGTGTAGGTGGGTGAAGTGCTTGAATTAGAAGTTCCATCTTTGAAAGAAGTCGAAGCAACAAAGTACAAGTATGATATTATATTCCGTAATTTTGTGATTTGTTGTAGAAGATTATAAGAGGGTCATTTACAACGGATTTCATGCTCGTCGCCAGTTTGTACAGTATTATTCATGGGTCAAGTGATCACACTCATTTCTCTAATTGAACTGCATTTTAGTCAATAATCAAGATAGCATATCTACCACACAATACTCATAATTAGTTGTTTGCGTTTACTAAGGAGAGTACATTTACGACACGATCAAGTTATTGGAGGTTCCTTACAGTGGTAAAACTTTGGTACGCTATGTGACGCAATATACTACATGGATCATCGTTGAACTGGCGCTTGTCATTTTGCGTATTCAATTCCTGCTGGTTCATAAGTTCAGGGAAAAACCATGTACTGTTTAAGAGTCTTTGCCTCCCTCACAGCCTCTGTAAGAGGTTACAAAAAGAAATCAGATGCACTCATCAGGCTGCCAAAATTTACTTTAGCTGGCATTCATCCTTTTAAATACTAGATAAAAATTTATATTACGGTCACCTTGACGTCACTTTACCAATAGGAAGTTTTCTGGGATTTTCTTCGCATGCTAAGTCGTGGCTCCGTTGTTATCCTCAGGTGCGGCAGCATCATTGTTTATCTCTCGTTGGAATTCAACCAAAATGAAGAGATAAGCAAAGTTTTGTCAGTTCTTAGAAAGGCTGCTACATCTGGAGGCAAAGGCCTTGGAGACTTTGCAGTTGACCCGAAATCGATCCAGGCGATTTCTGTTGATGAGATACCTTCTGATGCACCTTCCAGTACTGCAAAGACAACTACTACCACAGAAGACTTAACAGGTGAAGACGCGCCGCAAGTCGGGACAAAAACTCTTAACTATCACGCGAACGATTTTTATTTTGCAACCCCAGGTTATACGAAACCCATCGTCATGTTTTGATTACGATCTGCAAAAGTTTTGGCTGTTGATGATCATGTAAAGTTTTTTTTTATATTGATTATTATATTTGTAGAACTGTTTTTACTGGATAATTGTATATTTCACGTTTCTTATTAACATTAACATCCTAGAAATACGGCTTAGTAAATGCATTGCAAACGTTAATCCTCCATAAACAGAAGACCAGGTATGAACAGGCTCAGATTTACTTAAATGTGGAAATGTTCTACGCTTTTTTAAAGTCATCTTCAGCAATCTTAGGTTTATGTTTGACCGTTTTCTTATTTTGAAGGTTATGAAATAGTTCTAATCTGTCCAAGTGATTAAATATAAATGAATGGGTCTATGAATTTTTATCTTACAGAGAAGAAAATTTGTGAATGTTCTTGCAAACACGTTTTACTTGGATCCATCATCGGAGTTCTTCTTCTATTCAATATCATTCTCGTTATTCATGCGGTGTGGATTCAAAAAAGAGGTAAACGATTCTTGGTTTTCCTTGCGGTGTCATCTAATTCTAATATTCACTTTTTGTTTTGTAACTTTGCTCTCATCTTTTATCTCCTTCTTTAATAGAAACTGCGTCAAAGCGAAGGTGAGTCTTATTGCCACTGGGATTGATTTGTTACGAGAGTTTACCCAAGAAACCGGGAGTTAGAATAAGGCATTTGTTACAGTTCATAATGATAACTGAAATGCTGAAAGCAGCTAATGCTGCATGATTCGAAGAGACTTGGGTGCTCACAAAAAAGAAATTAGATGAATGACACAACAGTATGTCAGTATTAAAAAACTCGTTGGACAATTTCAATCGATGAATTATGAATATTCCCCCTGAGTTCTCCACACTTTAATTTATTAGTATTCAGTTAATGTTCTCGTTGTTATAATCATGAAGTTGTAGTTTTAATTACGACTGTAATTTTCTTTTTCTTCTCAGACTTGACTTAGACACGATTACATCAGCGACACTGTAATTTTATCATGTATAAACAAATGCTTTTATCATTATTATACTCATTAGTCTTAAGATAGAAAAAATGATATTAATAACAAATAAGGGACAAACTACAAATATGCAGTTTTTGACAACAAAGTAGTGTAGGAAGTAATTGAAGTACGAAACAGTTGTAAACGCTAAAAGAACTTAACTCCTACAATTTCTTTTATTTTAGACCATATGAAGAAAGCAGAGAAGTATATGATGTAAGAAAAATTATGTTGATATGTATGTATATACATATACATAGATGTATGTATGTATGTATATATATATATCATTTTATTATCTTTTTAATGAAGAACACGGAGTGTTACTGGTCTTACTGGAAATGTGACCGCGTCGAGTTACTAGCAAACATTATAAGTGGGTCAAGTTTAGACTTAAGAAATAGGACATATTGAAGTTTAGATGTAGACAATTAGAGAAAATTGTTTCTTTCTTTTTATTGATTTTAGAACGAAATGCCTTTGAACGATCGGGAGGCCAGCCGCTCAGGTTCGAGAAATTTCATCCAGCCTCGTGCAGAATACATGGATCTCAAAGAAATGAGTGGAGAGCGCAATACCAAAGAACAAATCGCTCATCAAGTGGTTGATTACGCGCCACTGCATCCATCAACACGCTCCTGGGAAGTGCCAAGGGATTACGTGTCTGTTGAAAAAATCATTGGCAAAGGTGCTTTCGGTCAGGTCGCTAAGGGAACAGCTGAGCAACTTCGAGGGAGGCCTGGGACAACTACAGTGGCTATTAAAATGCTCAAAAGTGTGATCTTACTCATCTTAAAATTGTTTATCTTCTGTTGAAATTGTCATGTTTACATTGTTGTTTCTTACTCTCCATGCTTTTACGACGCTTTGCATTGTTTTTGGTATAACTGTGAGAGTGATGAGACTTGCAGTACTGCTTACGTGTACCGTAGCACTACACGCACATACCGCCCGTACAAATCCTGAGCACTGCACGCGTGCAACGGAAAAACGGCTGGGCGTCATTGCACGCATCTTCGTGTAATAAAAAATGCTCGCGTGGGAGTTTGAAATACATGTAATTTACACGAAGTTAGTCAATTTGAACACACTAAGTGTGTATACTGAGACAAACGAGCATGTAACGAAACAAAAAGATTGGATTCATTCTTTTTTGTAAGATAACTGACGAGCATGAATGAGTCACGGCATTGTTTTGGAATTACTGCGAATTTAAAACGCATGTATCAAGACTTAAAAAATTCATTCGCACCGCTTCCGCTCTTCTACAAATAGTTTCTTGTAAATCTATTTAAAAAAAAAAACAGAAAAAAAGAAAATAAAACAAAAACAGATCTTGAAGCGCTTCACTGACACAATCATAACTAAGTTCTTCGATAGGAAAGGGAACTTAATCTTCTTTTAGAAATCGTTACCTAGCACGTGACCAGATTTTTTATTCGGGGCGCCACTTTGTCTGTGTTCGATAGTCACAGAATGTTCAATAGTCACAGAATGTTCAATAGTCACAGAATGTTCAATAGCCACAGAATGTTCAATAGTCACAGAATGTTCAATAGTCACAGAATGTTCAATAGTCACAGAATGTTCAATAGTCACAGAATGTTCAATAGTCACAGAATGTCCTCCGCAACGGAGAACGGTTTCTGATGCTCTATTTCCCGTTCCTTCGTGCATTTCGATTACAATGGTTTCTTTTTGAAATGAAAGTGCAAGCTAATTCTTAAGTGGTGAAGCTGTGCTAAATTTGTTTCACGTGAAAGGAGCGAACACAAACGTAAGATTAACTGAGTGGCGGATAGTATCTGAATGCTCAACTTAGCATTTTTGTCCGCCGCAGAAACGGAATTAAAATTGCCAAGCACGTCGAGTGAAACACAAATCCCCACAGCGACAGCAACCGTGTGAAAGAACACACGCCAATGCGTGCAGTGAAAGTCAAACGAGTTAAAATACACGCATTCGCGTGTAAACCGCTGAATGCGTTTAATTTTTCTATTGCAAGTCCTTTACTACACAAAGTTCATGAATTAACATTTTCCACACGCGCTTGACGCGCGTGTGAGGTGCTGCAGTGGACGCTTCTTTCTGATGACTTTTAATCGAGAGTATCCCATACTAATGGATGGTGTATTCACAAATAAATCCTTTCATCTTTTCTGGTTTTGTTTTTAGTTAACGCTACAGAATCGGACAAGAAAGATCTGATGACGGAACTTGGAACAATGAAGCAGCTAAAACCACATGCCCACGTCATCAAACTTCTGGGATGTGTTACAGAATCTGGTAAGTTGCTCCATGCACGATTCATTCATTATTCGTGTTCGACGTACAACTTTTGAAATTACAGTCAACGGAGTTCAGGAGGTTTTTGGTGGAGAGTTATTACTTTATGGTCAGTTTTTGAATTGTAACACATCAAAATTGATTTTCCGGCAAAATTGACGGTGGACTTACTTGTACTACCATTCGTGGTGAATTTTATCCAAAACAGCGCAGGCGCACTTAAATAGTCATTCTTTGCATAACGTTTGATTGAAGTAACTAAGCTCTAGAAGACATTAATGTAATTTAATCGTAGCGACTTCTTAGTTATTATTTTATAAATGTAAAATAATTCTATGTTAGCAGATCGGTGTTGCACGCACCAATGAAATCGCTGCATTAGGGTACGAATGTTGTACCAATCAGATCGCCACATTAGCTTGTGTCTCGCACCGATTAGACCACCGCATTAGAGTATATATCTCTCATCACGTGTCAATTCCTTGTAAACAACTTGAACAACTTGCATTTGATCACGTATTCCGCACGCATGGGGCAAAGTCCAGATAGGTATCAGGCAAACAAAAACAAAAAAAAAGCGTTATGCCCAAAAGAAATAAGCCTTTGAGATATGATACTTCCCTCTTCGTTCAGTATATTTTCACTTGATCGAGGAACGGAGACCGCAAAATATTTTTGTTTAGAGCGGGCTACTGGAAATAAAATAGCTTCTTAGCTAGGCACAATAGCTAAGCTAAGAAATGCCTTTTTGCTGTAATTAGAACTTTTATCATTCTGACGAATTTTCACAGAGCCACTGCTGGTGTTGATAGAATATGTTCCTTTTGGGGACCTGCTGGGTTTCTTGAGAAAGAGCCGTGGATTGAATGACACTTACTACAAAGACCCGGATATAAAACCACAAACAAACTTGAGGCCACAGCAGCTGATGAAGTTCGCTTGGCAAATCGCTGATGGAATGAGTTACTTGTCGTCGAAATCTGTAAGTTTAACAATTTTCGGAACTTTTTGTTACATGAAATCAGACAATAATTTTGCTTCTTTAAACATTTACATAAATATGTAAATAAAGAATTTCTTACCTGACGAGTAGTTGATTGTCCACTCTTTAGAGAGATGCCTCTGGATCCTTTTATCACTTGAGGGGGCAATTAAAAGTATTATTATTTTTCTAAGCGGGGGCAAATGATCAGAACTGGTTCTTTTGTATTTTGGATATATCAACAAAGTTGAAATGGTAAATTGGCCACCGTAATGATTACAAAAGCTGACGTTTCGAGCGTTAGCCCTTCGTCGGAGCGAATAGAGGAATTGTGGGTTATGTGTGCTTTTAAAGGCAGAAAATGGAGCTACGTTATTGGTGGGTGCATGGCAACGAGAAAAACTAATTTATTCATGTTTTTCTCGTTGCCGTGCACCCACCAATAACGTAGCTCCATTTTCTGCCTTTAAAAGCACACACAACCCACAATTCCTCTATTCGCTTCGACGAAGGGCTAACGCTCGAAACGTCAGCTTTTGTAATCATTACGGTGGCCAATTTACCATTTCAACTTTGTTGATATATCCAAATTATTTCGTTACTCCCACCGACGCAGCCCCAAACAGTTTCTTTCGAAACTATCAGCCTTGGTTCTTTTGTATGCTTGTTACTGTAGGAATTTCGGAATTCACTGATTTTTTGTGGCCACTGCCTCCTCATATGAGAGGTGAAGCCACACACTTGCTAGAAATGAGTTCAAGCGAACGAATGATGGCAAGTAACTATAGAATGTCCAGCTTCACCCAGCTATTACCCTTAAATCATTATTAATGTTGTTATCATTATCATTATTTTTACTATCGTGATTTTGTTATGATTTATCGTGATTTAACAGATATTTGCAAACATACCTAGCGCGTAATTCATTATAACGCGAGCAGAGTCGAAAATCCTCAAAGGAAAAACAGAATGGACTCCGCGAGTTAACAAAACTTTACAGCTTACCATCGTATGGCATCTATAGGTGCCTGTTCAAAAACAGAACAGAACAAAAAGAATGATTAATATATAACCAAATCGGTATAATTGTTCAAATTAATCATGATGGTGTCAGAGCGACTCCTGATCTCTGGTTATCGCAATTAAGCAAGCCTCAGAAATTACATTTTCCGTCCTTCGAGTGAACACCTAAGAGCTTAGCTTGATCTGATATCCATTCCGATCCGTTGAGTGGAATGCCACATCAGTCAAAACTGTCTAGTTTTACGGCGCTCTCATCTCGGCTGTCGTTCATTTATAAAACACACACCTTAAGTAGTTTCTTTTCGGATTGTCAAGTAGAAAACTTTCGCAGCTTTATAGGTCACAATTCGGCCGCATCTTTCTGGACGTTTCACCTTCAGATTCTGTATTAATACGACCTTCCAAACTATTTTAGTTTGTGAACTACTAAAGATTGTGATTTTTGATAGTTTGGCGTTTTTGAAAGCCTCAGTCCTATTCAACTAATTAGATTATTGGAGCCATTCCAACAAGGATTCTGATTGGCTTATTGTAGAGTGTTTTTGACGAGTGTTAAGAACTGACGGAACTTCCTATCACATCAAAAGATAAAGATTTGTTTTTAAAGTATTAGGTAATGCGTGGCCAATTTGATGGATTATTTATCATAGAACAACTAACGAAGCATTGGTTTTGCTCTGTTCTGTTGTAAAGCTCTTGGGAGCGGCTAAAGCACTCAAGAAGAAGAGAAAATCACTCGAACGCATCTCGCGTTTTCCCCTTCATTTCTTTTTTGCTCTAGCCGCTTCGTGCGTGCTTTACTAAAGCACAGAACGCAGTCAAGGCTTCCTTATTTGTTAACTGTCACCATTTAATGAATGTCAATTAATCACTATATTATTGTGTCATCTTCCTCTAGAAGAACAGGGTACTCATAAATATGTGGGATTCGGCAGGTTTTCTGTTGTGCACGAGAACACAAGTCCTTTGCAACACTACCTTCTAGCGGTATTATACAACCTCTGTTGCTGTTCAATGCTATGAAGACCGTCCTTTATCCGGAGTCACACACAATCTCAGACTGTCTATTTATTCTCCTTGTCGTTAGATCCTCCACCGAGACCTCGCAGCTCGTAACGTGTTGGTCGGGGAGGATAAAACATGTAAAGTTACAGATTTTGGAATGGCTAGAAATGTGCAAGAGGAAAATATCTATGAAAGAAAGACAAAGGTAATAAGAAATTAGAGAAATAGGCTATGTTTCGTCGACATGTATTCGTTTGTTTATAAAAATTTGACGTCTTGAGTTATTTGAGACACTTTCTAAAAACTTTTTCTAGTGAATCACGATACCTGTGATGCATCACGAGTTATCAGGGTCAAAATTACCGTGAAAACTTTATTTGTTTTTATCTCGAAACCTAATCATATTTTTATTTACAATATTTTTAAAAACAGTGTTTTCTTTTGCAATCACTTTCTAACTGTAGCTGTTGATGCATTCTTATTTAAGACTTATCCTCTGTTAAAAATCAATTGTTGTTGCGCATTTGTTGCAAGCACGACTGCTTATCCAGCTAAAGATCCAACATCATCTGACTCGTAAACTTTCTTGATAAAGCTGTTTATGCGATTCTTTACTGATTTCCCTACGTCTTGCTTTCCATGTTGTGAAATTTTTTGTGAATCGATTGACCGATCACATTTCCTGCGAAGAAAAAACCTCATTTTTTCTGGAATTCTTCACCAATCAAATTTCTTCAAAAAATCCATGGCCATCTAAGCGCTAAAGCTACTGCATCCATTTAAGGAGGCCCGCTTTGCATATTGTACGCTGGTCATATAACATTGGGAGTGAGAGATGAGTTGCATCATTCCAAAACTTGCTTAGCTGTCCGACAACATTAGCCACCTCATCAAACTTTCTAGAAAACTAGGTCAAGATCTAAGTTATAATGTGGCCGATTACGCGTTGTCAAGACTGCTAAAAGTGCCTGTCATTTATTAAGGTTAGCCGGTATGCCTCATTATCATATGGCCCGTCCGGCCCCGCGCTCACAATCCCATAGGAAACCATAATGAAAGCTGACGTGTGGAGGGCCGAAAGGGTCGACGTGAACCGGTCCGGAAAAATCTGTCCGGCCGTGCTGCCTTCACGTTGTTCTGTTGCAAAAACGCGAAGGAAAACAGAAATGAAAAAAAAAATGGTCGCTTTTTTCCAAGGAACGGAAGTTTCTTTTTCTGACTTGAAAAATAAAGGAAAATTTTAGTTGCAATTTTTTTTTGGCATCGTGTCGCTGTGTATGCCCGTCGATTGTAACTTATTTAGGTTGAAATTTTCCACATTTAGTGGTCATGTGATAAAATGCTTATTGCCAGAGTTTGATCGGGCCACACGGTAAAATGATTGACTCTCGGTTGTGTGTACGGATCTCGCTGCGCTCGGTCCGTACGTCATGACCTCGAGCCAAAGATTTTCCCATCCGCCTCTCCCTCTCACTTCATAAGTACGTATACATAGTATGTAATCGATGACCTTCAGTACTCACGTGGTTAAATTATGTCAATTTCGGGAGACGAGAGCGAAATTAGCGGACTGTACCGTTTGCTGTATGTTCAAAGTGATCAAATAGATGTTCCAGGTTGTAAGTAAGCAAAGATCAGCTTGGATCTCGGTGCAAACGTCAGTACCATTTAAAGGCAACTCTGAGAATTCGATATTTCAAGTCATGGAACTGTAATGAAAATTATCTCATCTTGATTCTGTTTTGCGGAATTTATTTAAGCAGCTGAGTTTCCAAACACTGGGTATATAAGATTGTGGTCCCAGCTAACTTTGAGACAGAAGTTTTGGATTAGAAATAATTTGGTCAATGTTGAGCATTTGGGAATTATGAAGTTACCCTTTGCTTAGATTCTTTTTCCAATCAAAATTTTAAGGGTCGTCTTCCAGTAAAGTGGACTGCTTATGAGGCGCTGTTATATGGAAAATATACAACCAAAAGTGATGTGTAAGTCATGTGAAATGAATTTTGTTTCGTTTTCTTTTCCATTTAACCATGAACATGCCCTCGGGGCAAAATTTTTTTTAGAATATCTCGAGAAATGTATTTTGACTATATTCCATAGGTCCCTAATATGATCAATTAATTGATATTGCTGAACGTTATACTGCTATAAGGGACAGGAATGTCATATATCTTTAAAATTCCTGAAAATTATTGAAATTTCTGCATTGTTTTCTTGCCTCGTAGATGGAGCTATGGAGTTGTCCTTTATGAGATTTTTACTATAGGTAATACTGATAAGTATGTGTAATCAAATGGCGACGAGTGAGATTAGGAAATAATTTCACGCGCGTTTTGTCAAAATTCTGATAATTTCCTGAGCCTTTAGGCGAGGGAAGTTATCAGAATTTTGACAAAACGCAAGTGAAATTATTTCCTAATTTAACGAGAAAACCATTTGATTACCTTTTAATATCGTGGGTGACAAATTACGTTCTTGTTTACACAAGGAGGCGTAAAATCGCTCGAGTACTTCATCCAACTGCTAGGGAAGAATCATCTCTCAGGTTTTACTCAAGGCTATTTTCGTCACACCACTTCTCAAAAACTCGCTCCCAGTTAATCGTACGTATTTAAATTTTCGGCCGCTTCTTTCAATTTCGCAACTTCTTCAAGGGTCACTGTCTTAAAGCTCGACGCCATCTTGGCTCTGATCGAGATACAAGAGATGTTACCACGGCAATTTTGTAATTTCACACGTGAAATTAAGAATTAACGCTGAAATTTCGCACCAAAATGAAGGAGTAATTTGTCACCCATAATATCATACTAATTATACTACCACTACTAATTATAAGGCTTATTGATTAGTTTTCAACGAATTACATTAGCTCAGTAAAAGAGATGGTCTGATGTCTACAGTTATTTTTTAACTCAGGGGTTTATGTTTAATACCGTCATGTAACATTAGAGAGTGGCTACGGCTAGCCTTTGAAGGAGATATTCCATATCACGTACGAGGTAAGAGACGTTTCACAGAGTCATCTTCCCGATCAGTAAAAGTTTGATATTTAATCTCGTAGTGGATCTTCGAATCTTCACATTTGTTTTTTTTTTTTTTGTCATGCAATGCCACGAAATTAGGGGAAATTTAAATAAGGCACCAAAACATTCTTTTGTACGATTCACCACTGGATTGCATTGGTTTCGCCGAAATAAATTCCCGAAAATGATTAAATTTAAATGGTTTCCTCTCTGACTGAGAGAACTCGTGCCATGTCATATTTCAATTTTGATCATTTCATTGTTGTGATAAAAATCTAACCATAGCTATAGACTTGTGCACGTGATGCAATAGTTTCCAACCGTTTCTTTATATCAGGTGGTTCACCTTATCCACGGATGGATGGCAAGAAAATTGCAAACTTACTTCAGCAGGGCTACAGAATGCCTAAGCCACGACATGTGGATGATAAATTGTAAGCGCTAAAGTTTCACCCCGATTCTACGACTTTTAAGATATACTTAGCAAGTAATTAGAAGGCCTCAATCTACCGCATGTTTTTCTGCTTAAGTGATTAATTTCGTTCCTTACTTTATGGAGATGTTCATTGGTTAAGATTTCGCAAATATTAGCTTATTTGCTGTTATCACAGAATTGTGTGTGACTTAAGTTTCTTTGCGTGACGTTATGGTGATCTGGGCCGAGTACTGGGTACCAGATGACCACGCTTGCTCGATTCTTTCAGTAAATTCACGGTGTTACGGTTTTACGGCTTAACGGTCATTGTTACGGATAAAAGGACTATAAGGTGTTTCCCAGCGTTGAAAGGACACAGATGTGAGTTTTCTGTTTATTTCATAATTATTTGTTTCCTGTAATTCTGCTCTGATAGTTAAGGCTTTCAGCTTGTTGTAATTCTAGGTTAATGCCTTTCTGTTTTCTTAGTTTTCGTTGCCTCAACTCATCTTAGCCCATCTCGCCTCGATCAATTAATGTGATTCTGTATACATTTGGATGGAAATCTATGAACGTAATGACTCTGTGAATAAACAAGTGGCTGTTTTATCTGTGATCTTTGTTGGTCTTTGCAAGGGGCCGCAGCGATCATAATAAAGGTAGTTCTGCGATCACATTTTTACGACTTTCGAGAAACAACAATGAAACAGCGATGAAAACAATACACGTGTTTCGTTTCAATTTGATGTGATACACTATACATGAACGTATACCAAATACCAACCTGTGTTACATGAAACGTAGGTATGACATAATGTTGAGATGCTGGCAAGATGACCCGGATGCAAGACCAACGTTCTTTGATCTAAGAAACCAGCTTAAAGCTATGGAAACATTACACAAGGTAAACCTCTTACAGTCAGTGATATTATGAGGAGTTATCAAAAAATATGTCGAGTTATTTATATAAAAAATTTTTGAGGACATCGAAGTGGTACAACCTCGATAAACTCGGCAACTTTGTGCCTCAACTCTTTATCGAGTTGTCTAATCAGCCAACTAAGTACAACTGAACACTTTTTTACCTTCGATATATACCTAACGTTTGAACATTTGAGATAAGGTCATAAATAAAGAATTTTTTTATGGACGTTAGAGTAATGTTCCTATACTTTTCCTTCGTCCACAGAAGTTGATAAATATGAAAAGTTACGACGAGCAGTTGTACGCAAACGTTGAGGATTTGGTCGTGTAGGGAATGAAAAGTTGTTGGCGAATGAGGACGAATGGTTGATTCTCCTCTCTTTTGCTAACGTTCTTTAAAAATATGAGATCAAAAGGCGATGAATTTTAAATTCAATTTTAGCAAAATACTTACCCTTTATAAGAAATAAGTTTACTTAATTTTGCTTTCAATTGTAGTGTGTACCAGGCTTTTGCATAACGAAAACAAAACATGTCAAGGTTCCTTCTAAACCGTTGACTTGCCATGTGAATACATTTTGTATGTTTAAGAATGTATTTGTAGTGTTCATTAACTTTATCAGAAATATGCGTTTGAGCGACCAACATTATCAGAATTGGTACAAAAAAAAAGAGTAATGCATATAGTGG